>NC_073338.2:13860000-14032500 GCF_027580225.2 Misgurnus anguillicaudatus
GAAGCCTGTGCAATGATTTAGTTTTCTGACATCTATCGATTGAACAGCATTTTCTCACATGGTGTGATATTACCTTAGGGGTTTATTTGGCAAAAATGTGGTGCGGCGGTGGATGGTGGACAGTGATCGGGGTGGAGACTGAAGGCGGTGACTGTGTTTCGGTGACATAGCAACTTTACGGAAGCACAAACGAACCGTTTTAACTCACAGCTACTTCAAGCAGGCTGTGTGCATTTGACTCTTAAATGACTTTTTTGAAACGTATATGGTACTTATATAGCCCTTACCCCGGATTTCCACTGACTGCAGAGCGGCTGCAGATCGGCTCTGCTGCGTTACGGCTCCGCACTCCGCCGTCCGCCAATACCCACCAGTTCCGTATTTTTTGCAGAGCGGCTGCCTGCTGAAGTGCAAGGACCCATGAGATCTCGCAAATTTACGTGATGATCGCGCGATACATAGTTCTGTCTCTGCCCATTATGCCGTTGATTTATGATGTTTTTACAAACCAGCCCAGATCTCGTGTAGACAGAGCAGTACATCAAATCCATCCAAAATTCAAAAAATAAGAAGGCTGCTAAAACCATTTATTTATGCTCTATCTTTAATGTATTTATTTGAAACTCCCGCTGGCTCTGTTTTTGTCTATTATTTGTTGTTTCTGTATTAATGACTTTATTTGTGTGTGTTTGTAATGTTTGTATTGCAAAGATTTCATTAAAAAACATATTTGTGCCAGAGGGCTGCGGATGGCCGGAGCTGTGACAGATTCGGAGCGCAGTCAATGGAAATACACACATTGACTTGAATGGAAACCGATTGACTCCGCCGCTGTTCCGCAGCAGATCCGCAGCCGTTCTGCAGTCGGTGGAAATCCGGGGTTAGACCTCAGTTAACATGAAAAAAGCCACAAAACTACAGTTTTGACACTATGGGACCTTTAAAATGTTATGAGGAATCATTTAACGAATATTTATAAACATTGCCTTTCATTTTACCTTAAAAACAAAAGACTACTTGTCCCCCTTCCAACCCATGTACACATAGATGATTTGACTATCAGTCGACTATAGAAAGATTTACAATTCTGGATCGAATATGTAAATCCTTAGTCAGAAACACCCTTACAAAGAACAAAAGGGTGGTATTATTGGTCTTTAGAATATAAATAACATTCTTCTACATACTGTAACATACTTCAGCATTTCCAATAATAAACTCTCTATAGTTTATAAACCTTTACAGACAAACATTTACAGATGAAGTGAAAGTCCTCCAAGTTGAACCTTTCGGTGTTTATGAAAAGGTGACACTGTAAAAGCCAGTAAGCTGCATTCTGCTTTTACGGTAAAACTGGAGAAACAGATAAATATATTTATTTAGTAGAGATAAGGAAGGTCCTCTAGGACATCACAGATGATAACAACACTGATAACACTATTTGTGTGGAATTGAAACACTCAAATAATTTATAAGAGCCATTAGTCTCAAACTCCTTTTTCAACTCTTAGATTGCTCAATTTTAACAGATATTGGGCTATCATATCTATCCCAGGCGCGGGGGGGGGGGATTTCTGGGTTGGGGCCAATGCTCAGAGCTCAGGGCCCTCCTATCAGACAGCATGCCAAATATGCTTTACTATCATGATTCATATTTGACCAAATGTTAATGTAAACTCGTGATTTTATAGGTGGTGAATCAATGTGGAAGTCAATGGCAGCCGTCAACTGTGTGCTTACCATCATTTTTTAAAATATCTTTCATGTTTAGAAGAAGATGAGGGTGAGTAAATGATGACAGAATTGGGTGAATCATCCCTTTAACATGATCTCTTTAATGCAGTTAATTCATATGGAAATTTTTGCTACATTTAAATGCTTTTTTAAAGATTGTCTGCATTTTTGGTCCCACTTTTTATTGAGTGGCCCTAATACCTGTGAACTTACATGGTAACAAGATGTGTTACTAGCATTGAACTACAGTGTAAGTACACATTGGTACATAGTACAGTTGTAATATTTGTGTAACTACATACATGTAACAATCCACTGAATGGCATAGATATGTATAATAAAGGCTAGATGTCTCGCCCACGCTGCTAGCCAATTAAGTGGAACGTCCGCATTTGGCGGCCATCTCAACGCTCAATCGCTCATAGCATTGCGTTAAATGGAGCATGTACTTTTAAAAGACCATAACTTGCCCATTTTCTACCGATTTTCAAACTGTTTGATTTGTTATAAACGTCAGAGATGTACCTATGACACTGTTTCCATAATTATAGCCACATTGATAACGTTTGTAAGAAACCAAACCATTTGAAAATCGGTAGAAAATTGAGCAAGTTATGCTCATTTAAAAGTACCTGCACCATTAGAACACAATGCTACGAGTGAGCGAGCTGTCTGAGGTAAGATCCCCGCCAGATGTGGACCACTTCAGACTCACATTCACATGAGCCGGTGCTTACTGTGCAATATCTTTGCCAAAACTGGCCCTGATGCGTCTTTATACAGCTGGGCCACATTTGCAACATCATATGTGGGCCACTTTAGACACACACCCACATGAGCCGATGCTTACTCTACCATATCTTTGCCAAAACTGGCCCAGACACGTTTGTAAAGAACTGGGCCACATTTGCTGCAACATGTGAGGACCACATTTGGTTTATTCCAAGATTAGGCGGTGTCTGTTGTGCATCATTTTTGCCAAAGGTGGCCCATATTTCTTGTTTGATATTTGGGCCATATTCACTATTTGTCGGATAGGCCACTTTTGGTTCATATTCAAATGACATGTTGCAGTGAGCACCGCATCTTTGCCTAAAAAGGCCCACATGTGATTTGATATATTTGGCCTATTTTTTGCTATTTTACATGTGAGCCACTTTAGGTTCACATCCCTTTTATTTGGGCCATAAGAAGGCCAGCAGTTCTGCATCTTTGCCTGAAATGGCCCACATGTGCTTGGTATCTGGGGTGCATTTGCCTCAGATTTTATTTCAGTAATATTGCTGTTTTTACATAACTCTCACTAGTTTACCCACCGGGTAGTAGCAGACATCCCAACCTGCAAAAAGTCATTTCAGGGAGCTGAAATTATTAATAAATGTAAAACCACTTCTGTATAATTTCACTTTGAACTTAATAGCGCATAGTTAATTTTGACCTATCAGCTGGCAAGAAACAAACTTGAATTGATGTGAATAAAAAATATCAACAGTTTAAACACTATGAATTTGTAAACTCTCGCAGGCCACATAAAATGGGTTGGTGGGCCAAGTATGCCACTCCTGATTTTAACTGACAGGGACAGAGGATAACCTTCAGTCGTTTTGGAACTTGCCCTTTGCTTTTTTTCTCTTCTTGCATTAGTGTTACATAAAATGTGGACTCTAGAAATTTGATTTATCATTAAGGAAACTGAATGCAGATTAAGATTCAGATATCAGCTTTAGCAGGTATTATTCTTTGTGCAATATTCGTTAAGCTTTGGTGTAAGCGAGGTACACATTTTTTGACTTTGGTAAATGATTAACTTTAATCCTAAGCAGGGAAAAGTTTCAGAGAAAATACCCCAAAAAGCTATGAACAGAAGTGAAGAGAGCTCAGAAATGAGGGTTCCTTTAAAGCTCTTCAGTTTTTCTTTTGGGATTTTTTTCTTAACCTTTGCACAAGGTCAAGGTAAGTTTATACCCCCTTGTTTTAATAACTGTAATTGGTTTAGTAAAGTTCTTCTATGCAAGTGTTTTTTATCAAGCCAACATACTGATATTTTATTTGAAATTATTATTATTAGGGTTCAAGCCCTGAAAGAGCAAAGACCCCTGTTGTAGTTTTTTCATTAAGGGTCTGAAGAGTGGAAGTCCCCTACTGCAGTTCTTAGTAGTCTTAGTTTTGATTCTTTAGCAGCCTATAGAACGGTACAGAGGAAAGTAATGAAATTCGACACACAGACAGTCTTAAATGTTTTCATATCATATTACATATTTGATATTTCAAACCTGCAATCAGTTAAAAGTTTGTCTTATGCTCATAACCTTTCAATCTACAATCTGTTCTAGAAACAAAAATTTTCCTTTTTATTCTTATCTCATGGTGATTCCAATGCACCTTACATTTTATATCACAAAACATTTCCCGCAATTTTGAATTATTAGAAACACCTACTTTTTTAAACCCCTAGTCAGGGCGGATCTCAAAAAATTATTATAAAAGAAGCATCCTTGCATGGTCATTGTGGATTCAAGTAATTGAATAGTTTCAACCCGGTGCAATTATCATTTTCACGTTTAGCGCCACATTGTTTATATAGCAAATGCAATTTTGCGCCCATTGGTGTTCTAGTCTAAAAAAAGGGGTGTGTTCAGGCGCATTGAGGCAACTAAAATATTGGCGCTATATTGTTTTTGTTATTTAATGAGCACGTTAGTAATATGCGCCTATAAACGGACTACAACGCGCGTTTGCTTATTACATGAATGCGCAGATGAGATTGTGAGACTATACCCCAATAAGTCATGTTTAAATGTTGTTATCATAACTCTTAAGCAACTGAAATAAGTTGTTGTGAAACTTAAACGGATCTCAGTTCAGAGAAACAATCGGCCCTGTCACCAGACACCGCTCTGCTGTGCATGCGCACATGCTCTGATTGAGTTCAGCTGAAGGTGGGAGGCACTTCTTGTTTTTTGTTTGCCATGTAAAGAGCAGCTCGCGTGGTGTCTCCTGCATCCGCCATGCTATCTTTTGACTGGCTGTAGCTAGCGAAGTTAGAGGAGGTTGACTCGCAGCACTCAACACCTGTTTTTTTCTGCCTGGCAAGCCAATGAGACGTGACATGGGGCGTGGCAGCATCGACAATTCCATTTTTTTAATTTAAAGTTCGAGGTTATAACTTAATTTCAATCAATTTAAAATTTAATTTGTGACACCCTTAAGGATGAGTGACTGTGTGGCTGCATTAACCGAACCTACATTGTGGATCTTTTAAAGGAGCGGTGAATCAAAAACTCAATTTTAACTTGATAATTTGTTATATAAGAGGTCATCATACTTAAATGAACATCCTGCAAATTTCAGAACTGAAAACGTCCGTGCTACTGAAATATAACCGTCTTTGGCACCAAGCCAGCTAAACACTCCAGTGAAAAATTCGGAAATCTATGACGTCAAAGTAGAATTGAAACACCTCCCCATAACCAAAAGGACAAGTCTACTTTTGTAGCCCCGCCCACAGCTTCGCGTGACACGTGTGTCTCAGTAAGTAAACATGTCTTTAAAGATTGACAAATTTAACCAAAATGACTTTTTAAATACATTTTTTCTGAGAGACTTTTATTCTGACGCGGTGATCTGTTATGATACCATGGAAACGCATTTTCACAACCGCGTGGGAACAACCATGGGAACAACACAGAAGCTAAATACTTCAATTCGGAGGCTTGGAACTTAACATTAGCAATATGCTTGGATAAAGTTTGCTTTTGAAGAAGTTCCAGCTCGTGTGGGGAGCGTTTGTTAACGTTGTGGACATGGATTCATTTGTAAAGAAGTCGATGCTGGATTTGCAGAGAGACTCAGTCAGAAGCACCACTTATATTGGATCTGACAACAATGACACAGCAGTATAATTCACAGTAAGACATTTTACTTTATTTAAGTTACTGTGTTTCACTATTGCTTTGTTAAAAGAGATTGCTTGATGTGTCCTGTTGTAACATCCGTGTCTAAATACTTTTGTTGACTGTTTTAATTTACTAAAAACATTAAACGATTAATAAAGGTACAACACTTAACAATACGACTGTAATTTAAAGGTAGAAATATACAAAGTTAGTTATAAGGAAGGATTTATCAACCGCAGTTTAGATTCTGATGCCCGTTTACTGTGTTGTATACGGTAACTTAGGCAAGTTGCGTTTGAAATGTCAAACACTCAACAAAGCTTATTTTTTATCATATAACTGTGGTATTTAACATTACGTGAATGTAAAAGCAACCTCACAAGCACAATAGAAATATACAAAGTTATTGATAAGGATTTATTAGCCGCAGTTTAGATGCACGCTTACTGTGTTTTATACGGTAATTTAGTCACGTCGAGTTTTGTTTCTACTTTAATATACGTATTGTCATTTATGTGTATCATGTTTAGCACCCAGAATCTTTTGTGTCTCAAACATATTTGTGTTCGGCTGCTATTTTTATCACATTAATGTTTTTAAAACATTTCCCTACATGTAATGACGGGGAATGAAGCTGTCCAATCATAGCAGTGGGTGTTTACGTTCAGGTCTTCAATGCGGCCCGCCCCTTCAAACGAACCATTTCTCCAGACAGCCACTAATCCATGTTACAAAATAGCGTATTACTTTTTGCTTTTGATGTTTTTGAATGTAAAAACAACGCGAAATGCATAAGTAGACATCAATCAACGTCATAAAGCAATAAAATCGACTAATTCACGGCCCCTTTAAGTCAATCTGAAACAGGACACATTCCTCTCCAAGTCAACAAAGCCTGACATCTTCTAAACATGGTGTTGATATATTTGTCTTAATCGTCGCTGCACAATGAAACTCACGTATGTCCAAAATGGTTATTTTCAGAAAGTGAAAAAACACAGTATTTCAAAAGCAGTTGAATGTAGCGTTGTCATACTTGGTACGGCATCCTTACATGTAACCATATTCTTGCCAGTGTAATGATATAATCCACATTTGACCAAAATTGAGTTTAAATGGACATACGTGCATATTTTACAGTAATGGTGGTCGATACGCGTTCTTCCGATCCTTAATTAGAATGGCCAAGTCGCGTTTCATATTGACAGACGAATATGCTCAGTTTATTAAATAGCCTACGTCTTAGTTTATTAAATACGCTTAGTTTATTTAATATTAATTATACATTTATTAAATGTCTCTTGCAAACTATGAAGGGACAATGAATCAATACACTGACATGGTAATGCTAGGCAGATACTTTGTTTGCACAGTCCTACCGTAATCTTGTCACTCCTATACATACGCCTGGCGTCAGGGGGGAAACGTTTACCTCGATGAAGGAAAGTCATTGTCTCACCAGGCTATGTTTATTCAGATCTCCAGTGCTGAGCTTCGATGAAACTTCACGAGACCGGCAAGATGCTTCCAAAGGGTGGGAGATATGCGGCGTGATGCACATAGTCATAGTTGCGTTCGGTTGGGTTTAACCAATGGGAGAAGAAAGTGCAAGGATGCACTTTACCATCCTTAGGAGACCGCTGTGACAGAACGGCGCCTACCCCGACATCAGATGCATGCACCTCAACAATAAACTGAGCTCTACGATCTAGAATAGAAAGAACAAGAGCAGAGATAAACCGGGACTTTAATTTATCAAAGGCCTCCTGAGGATCGCGGCTCCAGAAAAAGCTCTCCTTAGTGGAGGTCAGTGCTGTAATCGGCTTAGCAACCTGACCAAAATTTCTGATGAAACGCCGGTAAAAATTGGCAAAACCCAGAAAGCGTTGATATTCCTTAAGAGAGTCGGGGACTGGCGTATGAAAATCGCACTTCTCCGCCTTAACAAATAACTGGTTCTCAAGGAGGCGCCACAAAACCCTGCAAACCTGCCGAATGTGTATCTGCAAAGAGGGAGAAAAGATGAGAATATCATCCAGATACACAAAGACAAACTTATTTATCATGTCTCTCAGCACGTCATTAACCAGAGCCTGGAAGACAGTGGGAGCATTAGATAACCCAAACGGTAAAACGGAATATTTAAAAAGCCCGGATGGAGTATTAAATGCTGTCTTCCACTCATCCCTCTCCCTTATACGCACAAGATGATCAGCATTGCGTAGGTCTAATTTGGTGAAGATACTCAATCCCTGCAGCAACTCAACGGCTGTGACATTAAAGGTAGGAGATACCTATTCTTAACAGTAATGTCATTTAAACCTTTGTAATCAATGCATGGGCAAGGAGTCGTCCTTCTTTTTAACAAAAAAGAACCAAATACTTTAAAAAGTAAGCAAATAAAATCATAATGTCTCCACCTAGTGTGTAAAAAGCGATGTAATAATATTTTCATAAAATAAAAACAATACTTAATACATGGAGTAGTTTAATATGTTTATTATGGTGTGTTCAAACAACTTACAATCTGTTGAAATAGATACTGCTGAATGTGTCGGCCCGCGTGAAGCTTGACGTGTCGCCATAAACAAGTCCATTAAAAATTGCCATTTAAAAAAACCACACACCAGAGGGACAGTTGTGACATTTTAAACCAGTCCCTGAAAGTTAAAAACACGAAGTCTTGGTCTATTCTATGTACAAACTCTCGACTGACTTTCCTATTGTAAAGATACTGGTATGTCTCTGTGCTTTTATATTTGTGCATTGAAGACCCATCACCTCCAATCAACAACACAAAATGATTGAATATATCTTCAAATATCAAGCCACTTCTTAATTTCATCCTCACACTGGTTCATACATGGCAGGTGTAGTAAATATTAACAGTTTAAATCATGTTTTATGCAAGCTCCCACTACACTTGTTTTTCTACCGGCTTGCTATTGAACCGGAAGTCTCAGACCGGAAAGGAAATACGTCACATCACTTACTTCCCCTTTCGAGAAAAAGGTGGATATTGTTTAAATGCAATGCAATTATTTACACGCGAGGAGACGCGAGTACTTGCACACGTGCAGGCGATCACATATGTGCCGTGTTTTTAAACCATTTACGTGCTTACCCCTTACGAAAATTAACCATGGTTTTACTACAGTTACAACTAAAAAACCATGGTTGCTGTAGTAAAACCATGGTTATTTTGTGGTTACCATGGTTTTACTACAGTAACCATGGTTTTTTCATCAATACACCAAAAAAAACATGTTTAATAAACTTTTAACATAAAAAACATGGTTAATTATCCTAAAGAACAGAAACACAAGCATTAAAACATTGTTTAAAACAATGTTTTAAAAATCAGTCGATGGGGTTTTGAAAACAGTCATCTGAAAACAGCTTTTTCTAGACCACCAGAGAATCGCAGACGAGTGGCCGACACCCGTGAGATATTTGGCATGCTAAACATCTGGACCTGACGGCGATTCAAATCATGCCGAGTGAAATGTGTTTAGATTAAAAATAACATTGGGGTTGACCTACAGCCAATGAGAAAGCAACATACAGGGCAACTGGAAGTTCAGGGAGGAGTCTCTCCAACGATTTCCTCCTTCATAATCTTCATTTCTTCTTCTTTCTACTGCAAAGGAGCGCACATGCAATTTGTATGGTAAGCTACCATTTTTACAAGGTAAGGTGTGACCGAGAGTTCAGGGATCTTGAGAGCGACCATCTTGGGCCAAGCAGAGAGTTCAGGGAGATCGGGTGGGCCATCTTGGGCAGGACAGAGAGGCTAGTGAACTCAGAAACTGACATTTTGGCAAGGGCAGAGAGTCTATGGAGCTTGGGAGCGACCATGTTGGCTGACCTATAGGACACAGGAAATTCAGGAGTACCCATATAGGCCTTTACAGGAAACTAAGGGAACTTGGAAACAGGCCTTATGGTCAGAACAGAAAATTCAGGAAGCTTAGGCTCAGCTAACTTGGTTGAGACAGGAAGCTCAGGGGACTCAAATTCAATCCTTTCAGCCGTGACAGGAAGTGCAAGAGGCTTCGGTTCAGACCTTTAGCCGTGACAGGAAGTTTAGCAGAACTCATCTTCAGAATTTGTCACCAACTCAGATGACTCAGGTTCATGGGGTTGAGAGACATCTTGCGAAACAGAAGAACAGAATGCAGACCACACTAACCACAAAGCCATGGTAAATACAGGGAACACAGAATTCAAAGGACATACCTCCAATGCCATCCTGAGAACAGGTGCAGGCATGACGATGGCCTTCTTGAGAACAGGTGCAGGCATGGCAACGGCCCTCTGGGGAATAGGTGCAGGTATAGGAATGGCCATCTGGAGAACAGGTGCAGGTATGACAGTAGCCATCTTGAAAACTGGTGCAGACATGACGATGGCTCTCTTAAGAACACGTGCGGGTATGACGGCGGCTATCTTAAAAAAATGGGAAGGCATGGCAGTGGCCATCCTGGAAGACTTCTTAGAGAAGGGTTTTCTTCTGATTGCCAACCTGAAACCTTGTGCTGGTTGAACAAATCTAGTGGGTTCTGGAGTGGCCATCCTAGAAACCTCCTGTTGACTGCCTCTTTGGCCATGACCGGAACTTCAGGTTCATCCTGTAGTGCATTGGAACCCACAGAACCTCCAGCCGCTCGTACTGACATCGGTGGAGTATCCACAAGACTAGACATCAACTGCTGGGTTCTAGCATGAACTGGAGAGGCTGGTGAAGTGGCCATCTTGTTAAGTGGCTTGAGTGTGGCGGCCATCTTGTGAAGTTTGGGATTGCGACCATCTTTGTAAAGTGGCTCAGGTGTGGCAGCTGCCATCTTGTAAAGTGGCTCGGGTGTGGCAGATTATAAGATCGGATTTAAATCTTTAGAAAATGCATGAAGTGACCAGGTGTAAATAGCCCTTAAGATGAACTGATAAGATAAATACAAAAAACCTACAAACACTTTAGATTTATTATCAACAGCAGTAAACACTGCTAAGTCAAGACATGTAACTGTTAAATGAATTTTACTGTCAACTTGTTTATGCAGATTGTATTTTATAAGCTTGTTCATGGTTTCTGTGATTTAAGACTACTGACAACTGTTGAGAAAGCATTATTGTTGCGCAAAAGTACAAAAGCAGATGATGATGCGCGAGCGCAAACCTCTCTCCACACAACAGTTTCATTTGCCTTAGTTTGCACAAAACTGGACGTGCATTCTCAGATACTGTATGCCCTGAGCTCTTTATATGCAGGGAGTGGTCATGGGAGTTGTAGTTGCTTATAGGCACAACCACGCATTGTTTATTATTTTACATGGCTTTTAAGAAAGCTACAATAACAAAATTACATTCAACCCACCAAAGTGTCTAGAAGGAATAGCTGTTTTACCCGCCACCACTGAAATCTACTGTCATTTGTTGACAGGGTTGATGTCAAGCCCTGCGGACAGTGTTTACTTTATCTGGGTGTTCTGACATACTCACATCTTTTGGTCCCCTTTCTGAAGATCACTGGATGTTCAAATTATAAAAGAAAGTTTCCGATAAACGGTTTTCATTCACATGATTTGTCGAGAAGACAAATAAAACAGATAATTCACTAAGTCCCCCCTCCCTGTAGTGTGATGTCATTACTATCAATCACCCATTCACTGACACTTTGACTTGTAGAGGCAGAGTGCCAGCAACATGTGAGAAGTGCCGGAATGCAAGAAAAAGTGCAGGTACGCTAAAGATAAAAGTAGAGAAGTGTTGGAACTGCGTACCGTTGAGTACCGTCCCACTTAAGCACTGATTATAGAATATAAGAATTTTTGGTGCTGTTTCTCACTCTGCATGCATGAAGACCTAGTGCTCGCGTATCTATTAGACGTGCCAATGTCTCGTCAATTTATTTCTATTTTGCCATAAAAGCAAGTCAACACTTTATACTTACGCATACCTTTGACTAGACGTAAAATTTAGTCTCTGAAGTACGCAACGCCTAGATGGTGCAACAGGTGTAAATTCTACATAGGACGTAAAGTGTATTTTACCTCCAGACTAGTCTTACGACTGGGTGTACACCCAGCTGTTGGCACGCCCCCTGGTGTTTTAATCCATCTCTTTTGTCCACTTTAAATCGCTTCTGTCCTGATTACTTCGAAGGGATTTTCTATGGCCGAGTCATTAAAACAAGCGGGAGAAATCGCGGGTTAAAGTTGATGTGAATTAATATTATGTCAGAGTACTGTTTTAAGTAAACATGCTGCACAAACTTTTGTACATGCACATGAACAGACTTTCTCAGGTCTATCAAAACAGAAGCAGAGGGCAGCCACTTTTGTTTTATTAATGATAGCCTAAAGAACAAATAAGTTTGGGTTTGCGCTAGAAGTCAGGACCAATGGAAAAACAGTACTCGGTACAAAGATAAATAGCCAGAGAGTAGGTGGTCTTTTGAGGCTGTTCGAACACATTCAACCACATCAGCGTCTACACCACAAAAGCAATCTGCCTCTGGATGTGGTCGAAAATGGACGAGCTCAAAACGTTTTACACCCCATTATACCGGAACTTAGAATTGTCCCCTTGTAATTTGAAATAGTTCATTAAAACGCATCTTAATACCAATTGTAACTAGTGCCAGAGATCTGAAGTGGAGGGACACATTATAAACATTCAGTGTGATTTCAACTTGACTAATAAATATTAATTAGGTGTAAAATTCTCCTAGTAATCCTTCATGAAAGACATTGTGCCCTACAGATTTTATTCACCAAACTGTATACAGAATTCAGTTCTAGTCGTCTTTTTTTTTTTGACACTTGAGTTCTTTTTATTAGATTATTGTTATTGTGTTTTCAACAGAAATAACTTGTGAACTTAAGGAAACCAAATTTGGAATAGAAAGAATTGTGCCAGAGGCCAAGACATTTTTCAGAATTGGAGAAACTGTGCA
The DNA here is from genome assembly GCF_027580225.2 of Misgurnus anguillicaudatus. Classification (NCBI taxonomy): domain Eukaryota; kingdom Metazoa; phylum Chordata; class Actinopteri; order Cypriniformes; family Cobitidae; genus Misgurnus; species Misgurnus anguillicaudatus. Next base: position 13,872,586 of record NC_073338.2, read on the forward strand.
CATTACCTGCTCTGAAAGATACAGGATCTTTTTTACAAAAGAAACCATCAAATCATTTAAATGCCTAGATGAAGGGCGATGGGATAACACACCTGTTTGTGAGGGTAAGCAAGCATTGAGAAACTTTTCTGAACTTGTTCCTCAACTCTCCATTTTTATATCAATAAATATTAATTAAATGTTGAAAATCTTCTTTCAGAGATTACATGTGAAGTGCCACGTGACCGTCGTCTTTATTATGCGTCTTATTATTTTTATGGAAATTTGAGATTGGGTGAAAGAAGAACTTACAAATGTTTGTCTGATTATCATCAAATGGCAAGTGAGGCCACATGTACAAAAGATGGTTGGAAACCTGATCCACTGTGTGATGGTACAGTATGAATTTATATTAAATGTAACAGTCTGTGCTATAAATAAAGCATATTATTTAAATTCTAATAACTATTATGATGAATGTTTGTTTTTCAGACATTATGTGTGAAGCACCAAATATCCCAAATGCTCATTTTGAAGAACCCACTAGAACTCGCTACGAAGTTTCTTCAAGCATAGTATATTATTGTCGTGCTGAACCCCAGCGACGAATACAAATCACCTGTGATTACCAGGGTAGATGGACACACGTAGAGCCCTGTAGGCCTACTGGCAAGTGACAGCTTGTTGACAATTTAATTTCATGCTATCAAGAACCTTATTATCATCACATAACTCATAAATGATTCAAATGAAAAGATTGTGAAATTCATTCCTCACAGAAATGAAAGAATCTTGCACTACACCAATCATTAGAAACGGGAAAATACACAGAGACAGCTCTGAAAAGGATATTATCTATTATTCATGCAATCCGGGTTATAAACCATACTTTGGGAACTGGTGGGGAGCAGTAAATGAGAAACAGGGAATAATTACAGTAGCATCTCAAAAGGTCATTGGTTCGATAATCACACATACTTGTGTATAGACTGAATGCTCAGGGAGTCAAAAAAATGTAAATATAATTCAGACATTTACACTGCCAGGATTTTTTGGTTCAAAGTCTTTTGAAACTGGTTGTGCAGTTATGACAATCCTACTGCTGTCATTCAGTGTTGACATAATTAACATATAATGGAGGAAAATAAATGTCACATGTGTATAACACATCATGCTAACAGCATGTTATTTAAACCATTAAAACCCCAACCCCAAAACTTAGTTTTTCTTTCAGTGGACAAGCAGAGTTGTGTCAGTCCCTCTAAAGTTAATAATGCACTCATCATCTCTAAACCTCTGACATTTTATTCATCTGGATCCTATGTCAATTACAAATGTCGAACACATTTCACTATGAGCGGGAATAGTAAAGTTGAATGCCACAATGCAAACTGGGAGAAAGCACCAACATGTGAAGGTGAGTTTTCATTCATGCTGGGTTTTAAAGAACTTTTCAGGTAAAAATGTAAGCTATTTTAGTTGCTGGAAATCAGATAGAAACATTTTATATGGAGATACTGCACAATCCACTGTCATTGCTGCGGTTATACTTGGGACGTCGCCGTTTAACATTTTTCACAGCAATCAGCTGTAAAATGTTTTGGTCGTTCTTGATTTTCATTGGCTTCGCGTAAAATAATGGAAAGTTTTTCATAAGATCCTCTGGTGTCAATGTGTTAGCATGAGAGACGCTTTATGCTGTCGGGGGAACAAGCAACCAGCATTTTCCGTCTCCAGAGTGCCTCTCACGTAAATTTTTAGCAGAGGTGGAAGGTAACGAATTACGTTTACACACGTTACTGTAATTGAGTATTTTTTTGTGTACTTTACTTTTTTGTATGGTAAGCTACCATTTTTACCAGGTAAGTTGTGACCGAGAGTTCAGGGATCTTGAGAACGATGATCTTGGGCCAGGCAGAGAGTTCAGGGAGATCGGGTCGGCCATCTTGGGCAGGACAGAGAGGCTAGTGAACTCAGAAACGGCCATTTTGGCAAGGGCAGAGAGTCTATGGAGCTTGGGAGCGACCATGTTGGCTGACCTATAAGACACAGGGAATTCAGGAGTACCCATATAGGCCTTTACAGGAAACTAAAGGAAATTGGAAACAGGCCTTATGGTCAAAACAGAAAATTCAGGACGCTTAGGCTCAGCTAACTTGGTTGAGACAGGAAGCTCAGGGGACTCAAATTCAATCCTTTCAGCCGTGACAGGAAGTGCAAGAGGCTTCGGTTCAGACCTTTAGCCGTGACAGGAAATTTAGCAGAACTCATCTTCAGAATTTGTCACCAACTCAGATGACTCAGGTTCATGGGTTGAGAGACATCTTGCGAAACAGAAGAACAGAATGCAGACCACACTCACCACAGAGCCATGGCAAATACAGGGAACACAGAATTCAAAGGACATACCTCCAATGCCATCCTGAGAACAGGTGCAGGTATGACGATGGCCTTCTTGAGAACAGGTGCAGGCATGGCAACGGCCCTATGGGGAATAGGTGCAGGTATAGGAATGGCCATCTGGAGAACAGGTGCAGGTATGACAGTAGCCATCTTGAAAACTGGTGCAGACATGACGATGGCTCTCTTAAGAACACGTGCGGGTATGACGGCGGCTATCTTGAAAACATGGGAAGGCATGGCAGTGGCCATCCTGGAAGACTTCTTAGAGAAGGGTTTTCTTCTGATTGCCAACCTGGAACCTTGTGCTGGTTGAAAAAATCTAGTGGGTTCTGGAGTGGCCATCCTAGAAACCTCCTGTTGACTGCCTCTTTGGCCATGACCGGAACTTCAGGTTCATCCTGTGGTGCATTGGAGCCCACAGAACCTCCAGCCGCTCGTACTGACATCAGTGGAGTATCCGCCAGACTAGACATCAACTGCTGGGTTCTAGCATGAACTGGAGAGGCTGGTGAAATGGCCATCTTGTTAAGTGGCTTGAGTGTGGCGGCCATCTTGTGAAGTTGCTCAGGATTGCGACCATCTTGTGAAGTGGCTCGGGTGTGGCAGCCGTCATCTTGTAAAGTGGCTCGGGTGTGGCAGATTATAAGATCGGATTTAAATCTTTAGAAAACGCATGAAGTGACCAGGTGTAAATAGCCCTTAAGATGAACTGATAAGATAAATACAAAAAACCTACAAACACTTTAGATTTATTAACAACAGCAGTAAACACTGCTAAGTCAAGACATGTAACTGTTAAATGAATTTTACTGTCAACTTGTTTATGCAGATTGTATTTTATAAGCTTGTTCATGGTTTCTGTGATTTAAGACTACTGACAACTGTTGAGAAAGCATTATTGTTGCGCAAAAGTACAAAAGCAGATGATGATGCGCGAGCGCAAACCTCTCTCCACACAGTTTTATTTGCCTTAGTTTGCACAAAACTGGACGTGCATTCTCAGATACCGTACGCCCTGAGCTCTTTATATGCAGGGAGTGGTCATGGGAGTTGTAGTTGCTTATAGGCACAACCACGCATTGTTTATTATTTTACATGGCTTTTAAGAAAGCTACAATAACAAAATTACATTCAACCCACCAAAGTGTCTAGAAGGAGTAGCTGACTGTTTTACCCGCCACCACACCACTGAAATCTACTTTCATTTGTTGACAGGGTTGATGTCAAGCCCTGCGGACAGTGTTTACTTTATCTGGGTGTTCTGACATACACATCTTTTGGTCCGCTTTCTGAAGATCACTGGATGTTCAAATTATAAAAGAAAGTTTCTAAAGTTACTAAAAGAAATTTAGTCTCTGAAGTACGCAACGCCTAGATGGTGCAACAGGTGTAAATTCTACATAGGACGTAAAGTGTATTTTACCTCCAGACTAGTCTTACGACTGGGTGTACACCCAGCTGTTGGAACGCCCCCTGCACTGTAAAAAATTCTTTGCTGCCTTAAAATTTTTGTTGAATCAACTCAGATATACAAGTCATGTCAACACAGATGAGTTGTCACAACTTATACAATTAAGTTGACTTTGTTCAACTATATTTTATAAGTTATAACAACTCACCTGTAGTTATAACAACTCATTTCTAGTCAAGATAAATAATAGTAAGTTGAAATGACTTGTAAATCCGAGTTGATTCAACAAAAAATTTTAAGGCAGCAAAGTATTTTTTACAGTGTGGTGTTTTAATCCATCTCTTTTGTCCACTTTAAATCACTTCTGTCCTGATTACTTCGAAGGGATGTTCTATGGCCGAGTCATTAAAACAAGCGGGAGAAATCGCGGGTTAAAGTTGATGTGAACTAATATTATGTCAGAGTACTACTGCATGTGTTTTAAGTAAACTTTTGTACATGCACATGTACAGGCTTTCTCAGGTCTATCAAAACAGAAGCAGAGAGCAGCCACTTTTGTTTTATTAATAATAGCCTAAAGAACAAATAAGTTTGGGTTTGCGCTAGAAGTCACATTATAAACTTTCTCATTTCAACTTGACTAATAAATATTAATTAGGTGTAAAATTCTCCTAGTAATCCTTGATGAAAGACATTGTGCCCTACAGATTTTATTCACCAAACTGTATACAGAATTCAGTTCTAGTCATTTTTTTTCACAATTGAGTTCTTTTTATTAGATTATTGTTTTTATGTTTTCAACAGAAATAACTTGTGAACTTAAGGAAACCAAATTTGGAATAGAAAGAATCGAGCCAGAGGCCAAGACATTTTTCAGAGTTGGAGAAACTGTGCACATCACCTGCTCTGAAACATACAGGATCTTTTTTACAAAAGAAACCGTCAAATCATTTAAATGCCTGTAATGGTTTTGTTCTGTGTTCTGTGTATTTTTGTATTTTGGACTTTTATTTTGATACTCTGCTCTGTTCGGACTTTTATTTTGAAATCATCATGCCATGTTTCAGTTCACACTTCCTGTCTGTTTTGTATATAAGTCACTTCCTGTTCACCTGTTCCCGGCTGAATATTATATATAGTAAGCCTGTCTGTTACCTGTCTGAGACCTGTTACCTGAATTCTGTTTTTGTTATCTGTTTATCTGTTTAATCTGTTACCCGGATCTGCCTGTTTTTTGACCTGTGCCTGTTACCTTGGATTTTGATTGTTACTCTGCCTGCCCTGAACCTAGCCTGTATTTGGATTTCGATTATTGGATTACCCTGTTTGGATTTGTTTGCTGGCCCTTATTGGGATTTTACAATAAAACAGCTTTTGCACATGGATTCACCTCTTCATCGCTTTCATTAAAGCACCCGTTACAGAATATTCAGCCTAACCCGGAATCCAGCAAAGGTTTGTAACTTCCCACCAGCACCATGAAACCTGTTTTTGCACTGCTTGCACTCCGTCAGAACCACCGGCCCATTGAGGAATATGTAAGTGACTTTTTGGAATTGAGTAACCAAGTACATTTTGATGAGGACACTTTAAAACCAGTTTTCTACAATGCTCTTGATGAATGGCCGCGCTTGTGTATGCCCCATGATATGTCTGCCTGGTCCCTGGAGGGTTATATTGACTTTGCCCTGCTATTGTGTGGCTCACCATTCACTGTGGGTGTTGCGGATACACCTCCAGAGAATGTACACAAACCACCAAGTCATGTCATGCCTGTTCTACCCACACCTGTACAAACCATGCTTGCTCCTAAAATGGCCGCCACCCTGCCTGTTCCCAAAATGGCCGCCATCCTGCCTGTCTCTGCACCTGCGCCTGTCTCCAAGAAAACCACCACAATCCTGCCTGTCCCTAAAATGGCTGCCATCCCGCCTGTTCCCAAAATGGCCGCCATCCTGCCTGTATCCACACCTGTTTTCGAGAGAGCTACCATCATTCCTGCACCTGTATTTCAGAGAGCTATCATCACCACCACACCTGCACTCATGAGGGCTATTAGTCACCCAGCACCTGATGTCAAGATGGCCACCATGCCTGAACCAACGACCACAGAGGTATGTTTCATTGACTCAATACTTTCTGAATTTGCCATAGCCCTGTGGTGCGTTTGGTCTGCCTTCTGCTCTGTTGTTCCCGAGGTTCCTCAAGGCCCTGAATCTGAACCATCCGATTCATCTGACCCATCTGACTCATCTGACCCATCTGACTCATCTGATCTGCCCGTCTCATCTGATCTGCCCGACTCATCTGATCTGCCCGACTCATCTGATCTGCCCGACTCATCTGATCTGCCCGACTCATCTGATCCACCCGATTCATCTGACCCATCTGACTCATCTGATCTGCCCGTCTCATCTGATCTGCCCGTCTCATCTGATCTGCCCGTCTCATCTGATCTGCCCGACTCATCTGATCTGCCCGACTCATCTGATCTGCCCGACTCATCTGATCTGCCAGACTCATCTGATCTGCCCGACTCATCTGATCTGCCCGACTCATCTGATCTGCCCGACTCATCTGATCTGCCCGACTCATCTGATCTGCCCGACTCATCTGATCTGCCCGACTCATCTGATCTGCCCGACTCATCTGATCTGCCCGACTCATCTGATCTGCCCGACTCATCTGATCTGCCCGACTCATCTGATCTGCCCGACTCATCTGATCTGCCCGACTCATCTGATCTGCCCGACTCATCTGATCTGCCCGACTCATCTGATCTGCCCGACTCACCTGATCTGCCCGACTCATCTGATTCACCTGATCTGCCCGACTCATCTGATTCACCTGATCTGCCCGACTCATCTGATTCACCTGATCTGCCCGACTCATCTGATTCACCTGATCTGCCCGACTCATCTGATTCACCTGATCTGCCCGACTCCTCTGATTCACCTGATCTGCCCGACTCCTCTGATTCACCTGATCTGCCCGACTCCTCTGATTCACCTGATCTGCCCGACTCCTCTGATTCACCTGATCTGCCCGACTCCTCTGATTCACCTGATCTGCCCGACTCCTCTGATTCACCTGATCTGCCCGACTCATCTGATTCACCTGATCTGCTCGACTCACCTGATTCACCTGATCTGCCCGACTCACCTGATTCACCTGATCTGCCCGACTCACCTGATTCACCTGATCTGCCCGACTCACCTGATCTGCCCGATTCGCCCGACTCACCTGATCTGCCCGATTCACCTGATCTACCTGACCCGCCTGATTCACCTGTCCTGTCTGAATCATCTAATTCATCTGACTTGCCTGATTCATCTGACTCGCTCGCTTCATCTGATTCGTCTGTCCTGCCTGATTCACCTGTCCCATCTGATTCGTCTGACTCACCTGATTCACATGATTCGTCTGGCTCACCTGGCTCACCTGTATTATCTGACTCACCTGGCTCATCTGATTCACCTGGCTCACCCGATTTGTCTGGTCCACCACCTGGGACTTCGCCACCCTGGGCTTTGGAAGCTTTTCCAAGTTTTTTTTTTTGGGGGGGGTAGTACCCGGACACAGGAAGGAGGCAGAGGACGCCGAGGCGGAGACCGAAGTGGACTCTGATCCTTCCTCTCCTTGTGTTCCAGGGCTATTCCTACCCAATGATCTAGCTTCATGTCTGCCCCATGACCCAGGTCCAAGCCTGCCCCATGACCCAGGTCCAAGCCTGCCCCATGACCCAGGTCCAAGCCTGCCCCATGACCCAGGTCCAAGCCTGCCCCATGACCCAGGTCCAAGCCTGCCCCATGACCCAGGTCCAAGCCTGCCCTATGACCCAGGCCCGCATCTGCCCCATGACCCAGGGCCTCTTCTGCCCCATGACCCAGGCCCGCATCTGCCCCATGACCCAGGCCCGCATCTGCCCCATGACCCAGGCCCGCATCTGCCCCATGACCCAGGCCCGCATCTGCCCCATGACCCAGGCCCATGCTGGCCCCACGACCCTGGACCATCCAGGCCACATGACCCAGGACCTCCCCTGAACTGCCCTGCCTTTGCCAAGAGGTCCTGACCCGCCCGCCCACCCTCTATTGGACTTTGTAATTTGTATGTGTTCTGTTGGGCTCCGGGAGTCGCCCTTTAGAGGGGGGGGTTCTGTAATGGTTTTGTTCTGTGTTCTGTGTATTTTTGTATTTTGGACTTTTATTTTGATACTCTGCTCTGTTCGGACTTTTATTTTGAAATCATCATGCCATGTTTCAGTTCACACTTCCTGTCTGTTTTGTATATAAGTCACTTCCTGTTCACCTGTTCCCGGCTGAATATTATATATAGTAAGCCTGTCTGTTACCTGTCTGAGACCTGTTACCTGAATTCTGTTTTTGTTATCTGTTTATCTGTTTAATCTGTTACCTGGATCTGCCTGTTTTTTGACCTGTGCCTGTTACCTTGGATTTTGATTGTTACTCTGCCTGCCCTGAACCTAGCCTGTATTTGGATTTCGATTATTGGATAACCCTGTTTGGATTTGTTTGCTGGCCCTTATTGGGATTTTACAATAAAACACCTTTTGCACATGGATTCACCTCTTCATCGCTTTCATTAAAGCACCCGTTACAATGCCTAGATGATGGGCGATGGGATAATACGCCTGTTTGTGAGGGTAAGCAAGCATTGAGAAACTTTTCTGAACTTGTTCCTCAACTCTGCATTTTTAAATCAATAAATTGTCACGGTGATCCGTGTCATGTTTTGTGTCTGTTCTATATTGTCATCACCTGGACACTTGTTAATTATCACATCATTCATTCCACCTGTGTGTCATTAGTCTTTGTGTATTTATACCAGTGTTTGTGTCACAGTCATTGCCGGATCATTGTCGCTGTTCCATGTCTGTTCCTGTTGTTTGAACTTTGGGACTCAGTTTTTGTACCCTGGACATTTTGTTCCCTCTGTTATTGCCCCACCACCCCTTCATGATGTACTATTTTTGTTAAATCACCCCAACCAGATTGTTACGTATGTTTGTCTACCGTTGTTGTTTATTGTAATGTTGTCGTGGGTGTTGTCTATTGTACAGTCTCTCGTTCATCTAGTCCATGGGCCCAGGCCAAAATTTTCACTTATCGGTACCACCCAAGGTGGCAAATTCTAGTTTGATTTTTGTTTTAAGTCCATATCTCTAGATGATATTTCAACATGATAACCTTTTGTAAGTGGTAGCTTTCTCACAGAAATCAGCCTTCAATGACACTAACTGTTGAGCCAAATAATTAAGTCATTTTACTCTCTTTGAACAGAACATGTCATACAAAAAAAAAACTAAATAATTCTACATTGTTCATGAACTTATTTGGTCATTGCCAACTGTTTCTGTTTATTCATCATCGTCATCATCATATGAAGAGGTTCGTTGCAAAACGAGATAACTCAGTTTTTAACATTTTTGTCAAAACATGTTTATTATTATGTTATGATGTTATTATTTTGTTTTATGGTGCTACTTAGCTGTATTTTTTAAGTCATGAGGGTTTAAATCAAAACAAACCAACTGCAGTTGAGTTGATATTAATTGGAATGCACAACCAAAAAACGAGATTTCTGAAAAAAAAAACGGAGTTATCTCGTTTTGCAACAAAACTCTTCATATTCAACCAGTTTCATGACATCAGTATCCTCCTCCCTCTAATTGCTGCAGGGTTGTAGCTTGCACATTTCTGTGCACTTTAATTTATTGGCAAGACAGGAACAGTCAGGAAGCTTGCAGGTCCGTGAACACTTGCAGGCTATAGGCTCTAGAACAGCCATTGGTGCTGGTGGTCCCCGCATCCAGTCTAACATTAGCATACCTGTACAAATAAGTGGGAGATATTTCTCATCCATTTCAGTGAGGTGTCCAAATGTCTAGAAATGAACTATACATATTATACTATTATATTATTAGTTATAGGAAAATGTAATTATTGTATCCTGTAGAAAGGAGGCATGATCAGTATCAATCGTCTGTATAACAGAAGAATTGGCACGTTCTCCTGCATTGTAAATGGGAAGTACCATCTCTACTGCTTCAATGCTTCTCTTCTTGGTTTTGGGGATGCAAGGTAACGCTCTGGTCTCAGCAGGATGATCAGCAGTAGGCTTTGTTTGCACAGCAATTCCATTCACTCTATGTGATATCCCTTCACCACTGATTGTCTCCTCTAGTCTCTCATTATTGTCCCATGCCAATGTTGTGAACAGACCAGGCTTGATGTTTTGTGGTAGTGGGATGGCATCTCCACTTGTTGCTTGCTTCTGAAGGCAAAGGGCTGTGTCATTTTTTTCTACCTGAGAATATGTTTCTTTGTAGAAGATGCCACTTGTGTTACACCACATTCTGCCATTTCTGTCACCAGTTTAGAGGTCAGGTCTGTGAATGGTATCACTGTAGGACATACATGGGCAATATATGGCCCGGGGGCCGTATCCGGCCCGCATATATAGTGCTTCAATCTGGCCCTCGCGATGCACTCGCAATTTCGATGAAACTGTCATGGTTGCAGTGTTTCCCATACATTGATTTATCAGTGACAGAATCAACACTGGCCGCCACATAGATTTTTCATGATTCCCATTTACACTTTTTTTACCATTTAAAACGTCTTAATTAATTGCAGCGAGCGCTCAGCGTGCCTCCTCTCTCTCTCTCTTTCTCTCTCGTTGCGTGCCTCAACAGTGCGCGCCCCCTCCCCTCTCTCATGTTGCATGCAGCACACCTCTCTCACATAACAGTGAAAAGTATTTTAACTCCACGTTCCTGCTGGTACTTTCTTTTTCGCGTTAACGTCAACAGTCACGGATGTTATAACAGAGAAGACGGCTGATCATATTCATCATTACTTGACAAAAGGTTAGCAGTAGTGTTTCCCACATATATACCCGTTCTGGTCTTGTGTGTCTGTGTCCGAGCTCTCTCCCTACCTATGATGCGGTATGCCCGTGCACGTGTTCTGTAGTAACAGCAACCGTGTATTCTCTCATATTTCTGAATTTGCAACAAATTGTCTGCGATATACAATAAAACTACCACTCGTATTTAAAATAAAAAAGCGCTCATAACACAACAAAAAACAGATGAGAAGAGCAACATTAGTACAGCCTCAATGTAAATGTATGATGATTTTTTCAGACAATGTCGCGTTTTAGCAGCAGTTAAAGAAAGAGCTGGTTTGATTAAACAAAGAGTTACTGGGTCGTGGGTTGTTACTGGGTCCTGTTAAGTCACTATTTTATAGACAACAGATATGTAAAAAAAGCATTCAGTTGTGTTAAAATGCAATATAATGTGACAAATCAAAGAGTAACACACGACGCAATGATGTCACATATATGCTAATCGGTGTGTGACGTCATCACAGTCTCTCAAAATCCTGTGGGAAACACTGTGGTTGTCAATATAAAATAAAATATAAAAGAAATAATAATAATAAATCGTGTGTGTGTGTGTGTTGCAGTAGTATGAATGACAGTTCATATGCAGAACAATTTGCAGGGTAGGAAATGAATGCTTGAAATTCAATCCAGTTATTGTAATGTTAGAGTAGCCTAGGTCAGACAGACCTAGCAAAAATAAATATCAGGCCTTGAAATAGGCTGTCAAAGTAACTGTAGAGTAGCCTTATACATATTTGCATTGAATTAATTTTTACCATTTAATCATGTAACTATGTTTAATTGCAGTTTTCCCAAGTGTGGCCCTCTGCTAACTTTGCCAGAGTAACTGTGGCCCTCAGGCTAAAACTGTTGCCCACCCCTGCGGTAGGATGTTCAATCAGTCCTTCCATAATGTATGCAAAAACTTTATAAAGCGCCATTCTTTCTGCTGCTTCATAATGACATTCTGCTTGGTCCAAGTTAATTTCACCTTTGTCTATGTCTGTATTTGGATCCTTTGTGTACACCCTGTAGCAGGATCTGTGATAATGTCCTTCAGCTGCTACTAGTTCACGGCTGACTATAGCTAGCATTCTGTTGTCACATTTCCTGACACCCGCTCCATCTCTGCATCTCCACACACTCATCAATCTTTTCTTGTATAAAACAGGTATCGGTAACACTTTACAATAATGGTACATGAATAATCATGTACTAATACATAAATTAATAATCACTTTACTATGAACTAATGATGAGTTAAGCTATGTACTAATCAGTAACTAACCATAACTATGTCATGAGTCATATAAATTCATGCATGAATAACCGCCTCCTTAACTACACATTAATACATGTTTGTTAGTTAATGCATTAATTAACACTTTGGGTAACCAAAATCAAACATGCTTTAGAACAATGGTTCTCAACCTGGGGTCTGATGCTTTGAGGTCAAATAAAGATGCATAAAATGTTAAACTAATAATTTTATATGCACAATATATTTTTAAAATGCATATGCTCACAATACCAAGATAGAAGGTTGTTAAAGTATTTTATTATGTAAAATAATTGTTCCCTTTTTTGCTTAGGTGCTTGTCAATGTTGATGTAAAATCAAAAGAAAGGTGAATGTAAACTTTAGAGCAGCGGTCTCCAACAACGTCTGTGAGGTGCCCCACCAAAGCATATTCTATTAATTGTCTCAATTGTAATATTTATTCATTACAGATTGTTTGTATTTGACCTGGTTTATTTTTAAACAATACTAAAACATCAATAAGTAAAATAAAATAAAATAAAATTAACAAGTAAAACAAAAAGGTTTTAAGTAGACAATATCAAAAAGTAGCCCTCCAGATAACTCCATTGTGGTAGCCCTTGCTCACAAAAGGTTGAAGACCCCTGCTTTAAAGCCTAACAGGCGGCGCGCTCGTTGGGGCTCCGCCTCCGTAGTCTGCTGCTTCTTGCGCTGTCAAAATATTCCAGTTAAAATCACTCTGACCATTCCTCAGAAATGACAAACGCGTTAACCAAAGTCACAATGGCAAATGTATAGTGTTCTTATAGAGACCATCAAACCGCCAAATCATACCAGTTTATTAACCCATTAAAATGAGAACCTCTGTGATATCATCTTGATGTTATTTTAAACAATATTTATTTCATTATTCTCATTGCATCAGGATCAGCGTTCAGCCAGTGGCGGATCTACGGGTAGATTGACAGCTTGCCCAACCAATCATATCCATGGAAAGCGCTTTGATTCGACCGTAACTCTCCAACCATTGGGAATATAAAACTTTTTGAATTGCTCCTATAATGCTTTTTTGACATTATATGGTTTATTACGGTAATGTCTTGCTTTCCATCCACCAATCGCTGCTGTTATCTAGAGCGGAAGGGGCGGGTTTGAACAAAGCGCGCAAATTAGGGTGCACTCGGTAGCAGATGCATGTGGAGTAAGAACGCGTGGATCACTGTGGTAAAGAAAGCCTCGTTTAAGTTATGTATTATGAACTTATTTAACTTTATTTAACACTGATGTTATCTCGCTGTTGGTAGATCGGGACTCGACGGCCCGACTGGACTGTTTAAGTTGATTTTCAATAAAGCAGTGTTTAATTTTTTGCTTCTGGGTCCTATGTTTCAGAACCAGTAGGTAAGCCACGGGCGGTTTAGCAAAATAAATGCTTAAATAGTTAATCGTAAATTGTTGTAATATGCTTAGGCCTTGCGAATGTAATGCTCATGAAATTAACCAGGCTTAATGACGTATGCAGCCTTTATATCCGACCTCCGGAGGATGTAGCCTTCTGTTTCAGCCATTCTAATACGGTTAGATTGAATAACGTCATTTGAACTTGAATTGACAGAACAGAGTCATTTTATTCTCCCCAAATTAAGTTTAAAAAATTATCTGTTAATCTGGCACGCAGATTTTAAGAGACCCACCCATCAAACATTTTCTCCCTCTGCCGCAGCAAACTGAGAAACAGACTACTTATAAACTAACATAAATTCATGATTTGTTAAGTATGATTAGGTCATGACTTTACTTTAAGGGGCACATCATTAATAACTCATCATTAACTTATAATAAACTAACATGAATTAATGATTTGTTAAGTATGTTTAGGTCATGACTTTACTTTAAGGGGCACATCATTAATAACTAATCATTAACTTATAATAAACTAGCATAAATTAATGATTTGTTACTATATTATTGTGTAGGTAATGACATTTCTTGAAGGGGTACATTGTTAAAAAGTTATCAAGTACACATTCTATACATATTCAGCTCATCTAAATCCTAATTTTTGGTGGTTTGTAAAGGAGAGGAGCAGAGGAGAAAATTGTGCAGGCATTTGGAAGGGGCAATAATGGCTTAAAAGAAGAACAAGAACACAAGACAGATACTGTATGTGCATTTTGATAATAAGACAAGCCAGTTCACACAATAACCATTATCTGTAGGCTAACACTGATTTAAATTGATAAAGAATAGCTTCTGTCACTCTTAATGGCAGCAGTGGAATAACTCATTTTAATTATGAATGCATAATTGTACATTTAATGATTAAGGTTAACTGTAAATATTGCAAGAAATCCAGTGCCATTCAATTATAAGTTTGTAGCTCAGCTGCAGGAGCAAACGTAAACAGTTTTGCATTACAAACTTAAACATTTTGCATAAACAAGTTATTTACGGTCTTCTAGAGAGCATGTTTGATTTGGGTTACGCAAAGTGTTAATTAATGCATTAACTAACAAACATGTATTAATGTGTAGTTAAGGTGGCTGTAATTCATGCATGAATTCATATGACTCATGACATAGTTATGGTTAGTTATTGATTAGTACATAGCTTAACTCATCATTAGTTCATAGTAAAGGGATTATTATTTTATGTATTAGTACATGATTATTCATGTACCATTATTGTAAAGTGTTACCCAGGTATCAAATGAAAAAGTGTGGACCTACTTCACAGTGACACAAGTATCTTGCTTGAAGAACAAAGATGGTCTGAGTAATCTTGATTTGAAAATGCATCAAATTAAACAAAGTTGCAATAATTGGTAATTTCTTCACTCATTAAAACACTGCTGAGTCATACTGAATAAGTCGCAAAGTGCTAGTAGGCTACAAGGGTAACACACATCAAAATAAACAGTAGGACTCGCCTTTTCATGATTACATGGCTTACATGTACAATGAAGTATGGTGGAGTTATCTGAAACTTTTGAAATTAGCACCAGTCGTTGTTATTGGATAATATACAATTTTCATATACAGTACATACTACATCAGGGATTCCCAAAGTGTGGTACGCGCACCCCCAGGGGTACGCGAGCTGCCACCGGGGGGTGCGCGAGTGGAAAAATCTAATGGCGGTCTGGTTCTTTAAGTGGGATTTTTCCATACAATAAATGAATAAAAAACATGAACAGTAAACATTTCCTTTGTAATCGCTTTTATTTTAAATAAAAAACTATACTTTTAGTTTTTGATAGAAACGTAGAAGACAGCTGCTGTCTTTTTCTACGCGCTGCTCTTCTGTTATGCCCTGCAGTCGCTATATGCGTGTCAACTCGTTTCATTCATTCCATATTATAAATATGCTTAACTGGCTGAAATCAGGGAAACTGTCAAGTGGGACGTCTTATGATAAAGTTGTTAGTCACGAAGGAGGAGAGGGACCAAGAGAGAGAGACTTTTTTCTATGGTAAAAATAGAAATAATCAAATGGGACGAGACATGGGTGTGTCTAATGCACAGGATACGCGAGCAATGTTCATGCATGGTAGAAAGACCAGCAATGAATTTTATAATAAAATACATAAATACTTACAAAGACACTGTAGAGAACTTATTAAAAGCTTTCATTTAATTTTGTTTGAAACTTGAGCTGTTATAATGAATCTGCAAACTATTATACACCTTTTGTGCGAACTGTAAAGGCTTTTGTGAATGTGTTTGATGGGTCTGCACGTGACGCACGCATCTTGAGGGAGAGCGCACTGGTAAACACGAGGAAAGCTCTCATATGTCATCTATTAGCTGGCGGCAGTAAGTGTACGTTTCTTACCATAGGAAACTCGAATGGCGTCTAAATATTAAACGCATACACGGGGGCGCGCATCATCTACGCTGAGCGTAGCTGCGTCTAGTCGTAGTTTCAGATGGTGCAACAGGCATAAATATTTTTCACAATGTCAGACGTAGCTAAGCCCAACGTAGGACTTACACCCAACTTCTTTACGTCCGGCTGGTGCAACCGGCCCCTAGTTATTTGCACATGATTAAACATGTGTCTTTATGGCGAGTCTTAATTTTTTTTTGAAGTGGGGTTTGGGGGTGCGCCAACCCGGTCGGGACATAGAAGGGGGTGCGCAGGAAAAAAAGTTTGGGAACCGCTGTACTACATACATATTTTTTCAAATTGCTAGGTCATGGATTGTCCCACCCTCATGGTTCTGATATCACCAGATTACAGACAGTCTTGTCTATCCATATCTAAAATGATATCCCCCCACACCAATATCTTTTAAGATAAGATTTACAAATATAACAATTTAAAAGATGCTTTCTTTAATATGAAGCTTAATATAAAACTTATACAACCAATATCATGTCAAATGATGGCAGATCTGGACACCCCTGACTGTCCTGAAAAAATTAACATACAGCATGTATGGCTACCTCTTACATTAGACCTGCAGATACTGTAGGACTATACTGGCAAAAATAATGATTGTCCCAAAAGATTAGTAAAGCTACTCATTTAAAATGGTTATCATGTTTCAAAGTACTTATATGGACTCTACAAACAAACTGGTACCAAATATATTTTGCCACCTTAGGTGGTACCAAATTCTGGCTTGGCCCATGGACTAATCGTGTTTAATGTGTTGGTTTGTTTGTCGTCTGGTATCCGCCTTTGGAGGAGGGGGTACTGTCATGGGCTTGTCAGACCTTTTGTAAGGTCTGAGTACACTTGGCAAGTCCATGACAGTACTATGTTCTTTGTGGGGACATGTGGAGTCATATTGTATGTGTGGCTTCCACGTGTTCCCAGTGTCTTGTGGCTGTCATGGTCTTGCCAGACCTTGGGGTTTGATTCAGGTCTGATTTCTGAGGGCAAGGCCATGGCACCCAGATTTACCTCAGCACAAACTCCCCCCACAATCCTCCCCTCGCCCTCATCAATTCCTGTCTGTCAGCTACTAAAACCTGGATGCAACAGAACTTCCTCAAACTCAACAGCAATAAAACAGAATTCCTCATCATCAGCTCCAAATCTACACTCAGCAAAACCTCTATGCTTTATCAAAACAACAGAGGCGGACGTGAGAGGACGCTGGCGCTGTTTATTCGCCGCTTTTCTGTCTGCTATTTTTATTTTTCTGCTATTTTCATTGTGTTTCTATCTGTTTGTGTTCACGGTATCCCTACCTCTGGACAGCCTTTCCCCATCTGGCCAGCCTTCTAGCTGGTTCCTGAAGTTTCTTGGGCACCTACACCGGACTGTATCCTCATCAATTAGCCGCTAGCTGGTTGACTCCGTTCAGCTAACTTCTGTCTGTTTCGCTGTAACTCCCGCACTGCAACCTCCAACATATGCGAGCCGTGACCGCTACTTTCATTTTCGCTGTCATGCTGTGGATCATTTTGGCACTTACATCAATCATCCATCTATGTGTCCTTAGTTTATCGCTAACTGCAACCACGGAGCTCTCAGTCCCACCGCTCGGCATCATGTTTACATACTCTACCCTGCAACTGGTCGAACTAATCAACTATTCCATTCCATCCTGCATCACAGTCATAAAACAGCTCGGACTTCTACGTCGATCCCGTTACATTCACAGAAGCTTACGCCGCAAGTTTGTTTACTTTCACCACGGACTATCCATTCCATCCATATGGTCACCTGCACGCTCTGTCGCACCTCTCCCATGTCATCGGAACGCCTTCTCTGCTGGATTACATAGCGCTGAGCGCACCGACAGGCTGAATAGAAAACCCGGACTGGACTGCGCAGCTTTTAGCACAGCTACTCATTATCGGAACGTTTCCCTCGCTGGATTACATAGTGTTGAGCGCACCGACAGGCTGCACAGAAATCCTGGACTGGATTACAGTACTTTTCACTCAGAAATTCTCCAATCAAACGCAAATAAACTCACTGTCCCTCCAAAACTGCATTACCATCACACACGGACTGTTAACTGGGACAACCTCAGATCTTTTCAGCCTGCACCCATTTCTGCACTCATCTCTTCACCCTCTCACCAGGCCAACTTTGCCCTACTCAACACCCGATCGCTTAACAACAAAGCCCTTGCTCTACATGGACTAATCCTTGACAACACATTGGATTTCCTTCTGCTCACTGAAACATGGCAGCAACCCAATGATTATTTCTCACTCAACCAAGCTTCCCCCACAGGCAACAATTACATCTGCAAACCCCGCCCCTCCCGCCGTGGAGGTGGTCTTGCTGTTATTTTCAACCACAACTTCCAGATCACTGAACTCACTCTCCCCTCAGTATCATCATTTGAATATCTCGCCTTCAAAGCTCTTTCATCCATGACAGTTATTCTCATTTATCGACCACCGAAACCAAATCCGTCCTTCCTTTCTGATTTTACTGAACTCCTCACACTAGCTTCATCTTTGTCTCCACGTCTGCTGCTACTCTGTGATTTGAACATCCATATTGACTCTCCTTTCTGCACACTGTCATCGGAATTCAATATTTTACTGGACAACTTCACTCTCACCCAACATGTCTCATTCCCCACCCATGAAAAAGGACACATCCTCGATCTGTGCGAACCAACCAGTGCTTGACCTCCATCCTTGCCTCTTTCCCCTCTCTGATCATAAACTGATACGTTTTACCATTCCTTCTCCAACTCCACGCCCCCGCCTCCGCAGAGAAATCACCTTCCGTAACCTTAAATCTATTGATCACCAACATCTCTCTGACCTGATCTCCACCACTCTCAACCTGGACCCAACTCTCACTTCACCTGATGATCTCACAAATCACCTTAACTCTGCTTTGTGTACCTCCCTTAACACCTTGGCCCCCCTCAAAACAAAAACTGTTACTTTTAACACTTCATCACCTTGGTACACACCTGCACTCCGTAAAATGAAACAAACTGGTCGCCAACTAGAACGTCTGTCAAAAAAATCAGCTCTTACCGTACACCAAGAGGCCTATAAACTCCATCTCACTTCCTACAAAGACGCCCTCACCCTTGCCAAATCTACCTATATCTCCAGCATCCTCACCAACCCCTGTCAAAACCCTAGAACCCTCTTCTCCATAATCAACAAACTCATCAAGCCCCGGACCATCACCCTCCCTACCTCTACTCCTGATCTGTGCAACTCATTCCTTCACTTTTTTGCTGAAAAAATCAGCATCATTTATCAGTCTCTATCCTCTCCAAAAGACCTCCCAGTAACTACTCCAGCACCGGACATGGCTGCCCTTCCCTCTCCTGATTTACCTCACCCTCCTCCACATTGCCTCCTTTCCCAGTTTAACTCGGTCACCACTCCTGAAATCCATAAACTCATCAGCTCCTCTAAACCTACTACATGCTCACTTGACTACCTCCCTACTCCACTTCTGAAGTCCTGCCTCCCTGTTCTTTGCCCTTTCCTCACTAACCTCTTCAACTCATCACTGTCCGTTGGATCTGTCCCCTCTGCATTCAAAACTGCTGCTGTCACCCCAATCCTCAAGAAACCGGGTTTGGATCCCTCTTCACTAAATAACTACCGCCCAATATCCAACCTCCCCTTTCTGTCTAAAACTCTGGAACGCATAGTCGCCTTACAATTACAAACCCATCTTCATGCCAATAATCAATTTGAACCCCTCCAATCTGGCTTTCGCCCCCTCCACAGTACAGAAACCGCTCTCCTCAAAGTCTTCAATGATCTCCTCACCTCTGCTGATGCTGGTTCCCTCACCATTCTTATCCTTCTCGACCTGAGTGCAACCTTCGACACTGTGTGCCATAACACACTGCTCACCAGACCTAAAAACCTTGGTATCGAGGGTACTGCACTCAGCTGGCTACGTTCCTACCTCTGCAACAGATCCCACTTCATCTCCCTCCATAACCAGACCTCTGCCACATCCACAGTCACCCAAGGTGTTCCCCAAGGCTCTGTACTCGGCCCCCTCCTCTTTATCATCTACATTCTTTCCCTTGGTCAGATATTTCGTCATTTCAACCTGAACTACCACTGCTATGCCGACGACACCCAGATTTACCTCAGCACAAACTCCCCCCACAATCCTCCCCTCGCCCTCATCAATTCCTGTCTGTCAGCTACTAAAACCTGGATGCAACAGAACTTTCTCAAACTCAACAGCAATAAACAAGAATTCCTCATCATCGGCTCCAAATCTACACTCAGCTAAACCAATAACCCCACTCTCACTATCGACGGCACCACTGCTTATCCAGCTCCCCAGTCACGCAACCTTGGCGTGATCTTTGATTCAACCCTCTCTCTTGAGCCCCACATCCGTCAGGTCATTAAAACATCCTTCTTTCAACTCCGCAACGTTGCTAAAATCAGACCCTCACTTACACCTCCTGCTGCTGAAAGACTCATTCACGCCTTCATCTCCTCACGACTGGACTATTGCAACTCACTACTCCTTGGTGTAAGCTCAACTTACATAAAAAGACTACATCTGGTCCAAAACGCAGCTGCACGACTCATCACCCGCTCCAAATCCTGGCACCACATCACTCCAGTTTTAAAAAAACTGCACTGGCTTCCCATTTCCCACCGGATCAAATACAAAATTTTGGTTCTTACTTACAAAGCCATCCACCACCTGGCTCCATCATACCTCACTGACCTCCTCTCCCCCTACCAAACCTCACGGTCCCTAAGATCCACCTCAGCCGGTCTCCTCTCCATCCCCAAGTCCAAACTCTTCAGTTTTGGGGACAGAGCTTTCTTGAGGGCAGCTCCAAGGCTCTGGAACTCCCTCCCCCTTGTGATCCGCACCTCTGAGTCCTTTACCATCTTCCAGTCTCGCCTCAAGACCCATCTCTTCGCCTCTGCCTATCCATAGCCTCCCCCCCCCCTTTTTTCTCCTCCTATCTGCCTTGTAAAGCGACTTTGAGTTTGAGAAAAGCGCTATAAAATGCAATTTATTATTATTATTATTATTAACACGTGTTTTCACATTATGTTTTTGTGTCACGTGTTCCCAGTGTCTTGTCACTTTTACCCTACTCCCTTATGTACTCGTGTCTTACGTAATTAATTATGTGCACCTTCCCATTGATGTGGTGTCTTTATTATGCCCTCTCGTTCTCTGTCGTGTGCGCATGCATTGTCGAAGCTGTTTTAATCAGTGTTCATGTGCTTCGTGTTGGATATCTGTTCCCGTTGTTCCTGTTTAGTTTGTGTTTCATCACAGTGTTTAGTTTATCCTCTGTTTTACCCCCACGTGGGTGTTTCTGTTCTGTTTAAATAAATTCATAGTTTATTTTTGTATATCTGGTCTGCGTTTGGGTTCTTCTTTAGTTTTCCTTTTTCGGTGTTAAACACACCGTGACATAAATATTAATTAAATGTTGAAAATCTTCTTTCAGAGATTACATGTGAAGTTCCACGTGACCATCGTCTTTCATATGCGTCTTATTATTTTTATGGAAATATGAGATTAAATGAAAGAAGATCTTACAAATGTTTGTCTGATTATCATCAAGTGGCATATGAGGCTACATGTACAAAAGATGGTTGGAAACCTGATCCACTGTGTGGTGCTGGTACAGTATGAATTTATATCAAATGTAACAGTCTGTGCTATTAATAAAGCATATTATTTAAATTCTAATAACTATTATGATGAATGTTTGTTTTTCAGACATTATGTGTGAAGCACCAAATATCCTAAATGCTAAGATTGAAGACACTAGAACTCGCTATGCAGTTAAGTCACGCATAACATATTATTGTAATACTGAACCCAGGCAACGCATAGAAATCACCTGTAATTACCAGGGCAAATGGACAAACATACAGCCCTGTAGGGCTACTGGCAAGTGACAGCTTGTTGACAATTCAATTTCATGCTATAAAGAACCTTATTATCATCACATAACTCATAAATGATTCAAATGAAAAGATTGTGAAATTCATTCCTCACAGAAAAGAAAGAATCTTGCACTACACCAACCATGGAAAATGGGTACATACACAGAGACAGCTCCAAAAAGGAAATTATCTATTATTCATGCAATTTGGGCTATAAACCATACTTTGGGAACTGGTGGGGGGCAGCGACATGCGCCAATGGGATCTGGACTAATGAGACACGATGCATCAGGGAGTGTTTTCTAATTGTCTGATTTCAGCAGTACAGTTTTAATGTTGGGTTTTTAAATACAGGGCTGGATGAATGCGGTGCTTTGCCCAGCATTAAACACGGACATCTATACACCGAACAATCTGCTGTAGAGCTTAAATGTGATCCAGGGTTTAAACCATCACACACAGTCATCAGATGTGTCAATGGTACATGGGAGACACCCACCTGTGAATGTGAGTCTTATTACTTTCATAAAAGTTAGGATTGTAAAAGAGAAACAGGGAATAATTACAGTAGCATCTCAAAAGGTCATTGGTTTCATAATCACACATACTTGTGTATAGACTGAATGCTCTGCGAGTCAAAAGCATAAATGTAAATATAATTCAGACGTTTACACTGCCAGGATTTTTTTTTGTTCAAAGTCTTTTGAAACTGGTTGTGCAGTTATGACAATCCTACTGCTGTCATTCAGTGTTGTTGACATAAGTAACATATAATTGAAGAAAATAAATGTCACATGTGTATAACACATCATGCTTACAGCATGTTGTTTAAACCATCATATAAAAATGCAGAGTTGTTTTTTTTTCAGTGGATGAGCAGAGTTGTGTCAGTCCCCCTAAAGTTGATAATGCACTCATCATCTCTAAACCTCAGACATTGTATTCATCTGGATCCTATGTCAATTACAAATGTCTAACACATTTCACTATGAGCGGGAATAGTAAAGTTGAATGCCACAATGCAAACTGGGAGAAAGCACCAACATGTGAAGGTGAGTTTTCATTGATGCTGGATTTCAAAAGAACTCTTCAGGTAAAAATTTAAGCTATTTTAGTTGCTGGAAATCAGATAGGAACATTTTATATGGAGATACTGCACAATCCACTGTCATTGCTGCGGTTATACTTGGGACGTCGCCGTTTAACATTTTTCACAGCAATCAGCTGTAAAATGTTTTGGTCCTTCTTGATTTTCATTGGCGTCACGTAAAATAAGATCCTCTGGGGTCAATGTGTTAGCATGAGAGACGCTTTATGCTGTCGGGGGAACAAGCAACCAGCATTTTCCATCTCCCGGGTGCCTCTCACGTAAATTATTAGCAGGTGGAATGTAACGAATTACATTTACACACATTACTGTAATTGAGTAGTTGTGTACTTTACTTTTTTGAGTAGTTTTTAAAATCTGTACTTTTACTTTTACTTACACACAAAAAGAACCATGGAGACAGATGAGACAGGTGCGCACTAATGCAGACCCTCAACTTATAAAAATAGCCCCTGGTCATATTTAAGCGACCACTTTTCACTGACGCGAAGCGAGTGTTTCATTCCTATGAAAGGTAGGATTCATGCTCTTGAGTACGAAATTGCCGCTCATTTGCACGACGCGTTTTAATACCATGCGCATTATCTTCCGAGGTCTAGCAGCGTCGCGTCAAGTCAAACACAACTTAAGAACGTCCTCGAGGAATGCGTAGGTCATTAGACATTGCAGAGGGACTTTAAGCAGCTAGTTTGAGATTTATATTCCCTTGTTGTTTTTGACTATTCTAGAATCCTCCACCTTTCCCCGCTGTAAAAAAGAAATTTTTACTCTGAGAAAGTTAAAATGACATACTTTTTACTTTTACTTGAGTAGATTTTTAGACCAGTAACTTTACTTTTACTTAAGTCAAAATATTATTAAAGTAACTTTACTTTTACTTGAGTACAATATTTTATAACTCTTTCCACCTCTGATTATTAGATGTTGATGGCTTACGTTTCTTTCCAGTCACACACTTATAATAATAAAATGTTGAGGTTTAATTAAGCAATATCGCTCGAGTTCACGCCATGGATGAACTTTCAAAGTCGGTTACCCTAATGGTCTACGCACCAGAGGCTGTTCCAGTATTGGCCGGGCTGGTGACGTCAGGTTTTGTCCGCCGTTGTCTCCTAAACCCTCCGTCCCTCCCCCTGAGTCGCCCTCCCAGACGTTGTTCTGTTTTGTGGTGTCTGGAAGCCACTTTTTAAGGGAGGGGGGTAATGTCACGGTGGATACGTGTCATGTTTTGTGTCTGTTCCATATTGTCATCACCTGGACATTTGTTAATTATCACCTTATTCATTCCACCTGTGTGTCATTATCTGTGTATTTATACCCGTGTTTGTGTCACACTCATTGCCGGATCATTGTCGCTGCTACCATGTCTGTACCCGGTCTTCATGTTACATGTTCCTGTGTTACTTACCTGTCTGTTGTTTGATTCCCGTGTTTTATTATTAAATGTCCTTATGTTACGTGAACTCTGCACTTGCGTCCTAATTCCTGTGTCCAGTCGTGACAGAAAACCACCACAGGTTTATCCATGGCATTAAAGTATTATTTTGTTTTTGTTTGTTTGTTGATCACAAAGTAAAAGATGAGGAAAACTAGAATTCTTTGTGTATTCTACGCGCCGCCATTGTTTGTTTACAATGCCTGGAATGGTGCGCTGTGATTTGTTGAGCGGATTTATTGCATTCTGCAGAAAATGAGGAGTGGCGTTTATTGCATTTTGGGAAAAAAGGGAGAAAAGATGACAGAATAACACATCAGATATTGTATTTTGCGTAAAATTAAGAATTTACTTTTAAATACTGACCTGATATAATACTGATTTTGGCGATAACTCTTTTTTTTTAAATGGCGTTTATCGCATTTTGGAACCAAACTCTTCATTTATTTATCCTTTCTCCCTTATCAATACCTTGTTACAAAAAAAATTTAGCCACTGCTATATATTTAATATAATAAACAAAATGTTTGCATTGTTTTTTTGTAGTTATTATAGATTCACCTAATCCTCTTTAATTTATTCACCATTTTTTTGTAGCTTTCTGTTTAAAGCCTCTTCGTACAGTGAACAATGCTATACTGATTGATCAAATCCCAGGTGAGAGGAAATATTCACATGGAGACACAGCAAGCTATAAGTGTGTTGAAAATTATGAATCTAACGAACAGACCAATGCTACGTGTGATGCACGAACCTGGATTTACCCAGAATGCATTAGTGAGTCAAATTCACAAAATATAACCCTGATATCTTCACAGACAGGTTCACATATTTATGTTGAACAATTTCTACATTTTTATTACAGAAAAAGCTCAGTGTACCAAACCAACAATAAACTTGCAGTTTGTGACCCTGTTAGATGAGAAAAATTCATTCAACAACTTTGATGTTTTGAGATATACGTGTAATAAACCGTATGATAAAATACCAAACGGAGGTTTGATTTGTAAAGAAGGAAAATGGAACGGCACGTTTGACTGCACAAGTGAGTCCACACAAAATGTTCAAAAATAATGTGTACATATGATATATGCTGTATGATATTCAACGACTCTGGGATCTTATTTAACATTTATATTAAAAGTAAAATATTAAGATTCAGCAAACAAATCAGCATAATGTTAAAATGTAAAAAGATTTTATTTATAAAATTGTGTGAAATACTTGGACATAAATGTTTAAAATAGTCATACATGTGTTTGATGGTGTTATATGGTGTTTAGGCAGCATTTGTCCTCCACCTCCTATGATTGAAGATGGAGACTTTAACGTTGAGCAGAAGACAGGAGAAGTTATTACATCGGTATCGTACTTTTGCAAGTCTTATTTTGTTCTGGACAAGCCAAACAGATATTGCAGGTGTCTGAATGGGATATGGGAGACCCCTCCAAAATGTCTGAGTAAGTCGTCTGTTTACAGATTATTTTGAATCTCATTATAAAGTTTCACAATGTGTGTCTTTGTTTCTCTCATAGAGCCTTGCAAAATTACACCTGACATTTATAAGGAGTACAATATAAAACCCTTCCTTGATGACTACATAAGGCACAGTGCTAGAGAAGTTTATGTTGATTGTAATGATGGATGGATTGTTGAAGGTTCTTGGAGACAATCATATTCGAAAGCATTGTGTACTGATGGGGTGCTAAGAATTGAAAATAAATGTGAGTACAATATAATCTCCTCACATGAGTTTAAACCAGTTAATAGTTCAAATTTAAATCTTTTACTGTTTGAACATTGAAAAATGTTGTTTTTAGTGTAATAACTTTGATATTACCACAATAAATAGTTTCCATTTTTTTACTTAGGTACAGAAAAAAACGTCCTTGGATAAAATAAACCAAAGAGGAAACACTGAGGTAATGCATCCTTGAAAGTTCACAATGAATTTTAGATAATGTTTTATTATTTAATGTAATGGAAGTGACACTGATCAGATTTTATTGGATTTAAGAAGTACAACTAAAAGCAGAATATAATATCTATTCAATTTAATGACATTTTTATGTACTTAAAGCTGCGCTCCATAACTTTTTTAACTTTGGTTTGAGATGTTTGATATGATTTTACTGCGAACGGGACACTATTTTATATAGTTACACAGGGCCGAGCCATTTGTGCTTTTGGTCTTTTTCTCTCACTGTCAGAAGACAATCTTCTATACATTTGACAGTTTTTGGTGGGATAAAAGTAAATTTCTTCATTATGTTTCTTTTGATTTCGAAATATGTGTGTAATTCACCAAATCCAACCTTATTTTATTTTACAGTTTTTCCTCGCTAAAACACTATAATCAGGATTTTAACTAAAATTTCAAAACCATAACGCCATCTTTCAAAAAGCACAATCATTTTGCTGAACTATAAACACTACTACCCTGCTTTAACACATGACAGATTTGGTGAAGTGTAACTTCAAAACTCTACACACAAATTCCTACATTTCTCAGTGCTTACACCATCTGTTCATATGGAAAGCACTAGCATTCAATACTGTTCACTCAAGTCAGCACAGCTAGGCTCAATTATCAAACAATTACCAAGGTGGAAACACTAAGGGCCCTATTTTAACGATCTGAAACGCAAGTGCGAAGCGCAAAGCGCAAGTAACTTTGTGGGCGGATCTTGGGCGCTGTTTTCCCAGCGGGAGAAATGACTCTTGGGGTTGGTCTGAAGTAGGTTCATTATTCATAGGTGTGGTTTGGGCGTAACGTCAAATAAACCAATCAGAACGCTATCCAACATTCCCTTTAAACGCAAGGGCGCAAGTTCAATAGCGGGTTGCTATTATAATGACGGATTTACCAGGCGCACGCCAGGAGTGGTTCACAGCCGAGGAGACCGGCATTCTTGTAAGAGCAGTCAAAGACAGAGAAGTTGTTTTGTATGGGGATGGGACTTGGGAGAAACCCGCACAAATCAGCGTCGGTTAAACAGGCGTGAGAGGAAATATAGCCCACAATTGTCTCATCAGCTGGCATCCGCTACAATGATATCCGGAGACGGGGGAATCCCAAGCTTGCGAGCATAAATCGGGCACGGCGTGTAACAGGAGGTGGATCTGCCTCTACACATGACCTGACGCCAGCAGAGGACGCTGCGTCCACCCTCACCGCTGAAAGGGTTTGGGGGCTTTGAAATCGGAAACGCAAGCAAGGTCAAACCCCAAAGTACACTTACAAATCAAGTTCATATCCATTAAGGTTTCTTATGAAAACATTTGAATTATTATTTACATAAATTAAACGTAATACAGCCACACAACAAATTTATGAAAATATTTTAATCGTTATTTGCATGAGAATTTTTTAACTCAGCCACACAATACATAAAAACTATCACCACACCGCAGAATTAGCAGTGTTGAATCAGAACTGCTGGTGTTTATATGAGTAACACCAGACCTGGTCGTCCCCATGTGTACACCAACAGTGTTGATTGAACACTGGTGATTTTGCTGTGCACAATGCTCACCACAATGATTTCCCTTATCTCATGTGTTAATATTTTTCATTTTAACAATTTATGATTATGCAAAAATAACTGTTGCATCTGTGTAGATTAGATAAGCAATGCGCGTTGTGCACGCTATACAATATGGTCAAGCATGCGCCCTTAAAATAGCATAATGAACTACCCGCAACGCGCCACTGACTTTAGACTAGTTTTTTTTGGTTAGTAGCGCAATTGTTTTTTGAAACTGCAAAATAGCATAAGAGATGGTTTGCGCCGGAACACGCCTCCTTTTTTGCGCTGAACCGCCCAGGGAGCGCAAGTTCATTCCCTAGTTTGCCGACGTGCGTCTGTGGAGGGAAAAAACCGCTGTGCGCCGGTGCAAAATACGAAATGATACATGCGTCACTGACAAAGTCAATTGCGCTGGGTGCAAGATAGTGCCCTAAGAGTCAAAATTGAACACACATCAATCAGATCCTTCAATAGATAGATAAAAGGGCCCGAATCAGTTCACTGAGCTTTGGAACAATGAATCCATAGAGAAATTAAGGAATAGGTCGAGGAGAAGGAGGAGGAAGAGGAGGAGAGAGAGGAGGAAGAAGAGGAGGGAAAGAAGGAGGAGGACGTGGTGAAGGAGGAGGGAGAGGACATGATGAAGGAGGAGGAAGAAGAGGGAGAGGATGAGGAGGCAGAGGAGGAGGCCAAGGTGACAAGCAGTCTCAGATGAAATTTGCTCTAGTTGACCAAGTCCTTGTCCATGGTATGATTATGAGGGAGGCTGAGCAATGAATAAAGCCTAATTTGAGTCATTTACAGTAGCCTCCATCTTTAGAGCATTCCAGGAAGAAAACAGATAGATGTACTTACAGTTAGACTGCTCTGTACAGTAACTTTAGTGTGCATACACTGTTGGACTATGCTACTGGAATAAAGAAATGCATCAAATTGCCTTTCATACAGATAGATATATCAGTAGATGAATGCCAGGGGTGGATCATGCAAGAGGATTTTACCCTCGCTGTTTGGCAAGGACCAATATAGCCTGTGATGTGGATGAGATTCTCTGGCCTGACCCTGAATAAAGACGGGGTGTTGAGGAGGAATAATTAAAAAAAAAATGTTTTACAGTTGTGCTGTGTAGCACATGAATGAATAAAAATGTGCTAATGCATATTGATTGTGTCTTTGTGAAAAGGTTTTTGAGCAGGAGAACCACAAGCAACTTACCAGTTTTGGATGTATTGTTTTGATTTTATTGCACCAGTGCAATACTATGTTGTGTGTGTGTTTTTGAAAGCTTGTGTGTGATGTTTGAGGGAAAATGTTGTTTTTTCAGTAAGAGTGAATGGTTTTGAGTGTAAAGCTTCATTTTGACCTGAAAATATGATGTTTGGAGAATTGTGTGAGTTTGCTGCCAGCGTTAAATAAAACGCTTACTTTTCTATATCCAATCAAAGCAAGGTGGAAAACACAAACCACGCCCACTATTTTCTTGCATGAAATTCTGTTTCACTCGGAACTACGTCACAACACAGAAGTAGAGTCGATCGCGACTTCCAGTTCACGAGAACTTCAAACATTTTCTTATGTGTCAGTATTTATCTCTCGTTACTCTTATATTTATGATGTATGATTATCTATCTTAGATCTTTGATGTAATCACAGAAAATGAAGATGGAAAGACACACAAACATTTATGACCAACGTTGCTTCAGTCTACAAGCATATGAACAAGTGAATGATCTAATACCATGATGTTTCTGAAATGCATGCTAATATGTTCTTGCTTCAGAATAAAGCTTTACATTCAAACGAGTTTGCTTGTTATCATTCAACTGCTTTCTCCCATTTTATTTACACTAAAAATGCTAAAAAAAATTGGTTTCAGAGCTTTATTTTCATAGCTGCATTATGATCATTTTACCTATTAATTAAACTTCTATAAGCAAATGACACACATTATATTATTAAATCCAAGAGAGCTAAAAAGATCTTTGCGCAAAAACATTTATTTAACCTGACATACAGTAAATGCATGTGATCACATCACAGACTGATCTGAGTTTGCCCCAGACAGCAGAGAAACATTGCCTACATGGTCAAATATTGCTTCATTTTGCTTCATTTGTCTATGATTTATTCACATCAAGATTTTCCAATAATACAAACACTAACACTAACTGTAAAAACGTCTCGGTTACTATCGTTACCATGGTTCCCTGAGAGAACGTGAACGAGACATTGCGTCAGTAGCTGACGCTATGGGATTGGATCCTCCAATCATGATTCCCCTGAAGCCTTATTGCACAACGCCAGTGCAGTTAGCGCTGGCCAATGACGCTCAAGACGGTAAAGGAGGCATGGCCTCCTTACTATAATAGAAGCCATCCTGAGCAAATATCTTCAGTAAAAATGAACGAGTGTACAGCCTATCTAAGCCGTGAGCACGGCAGCTAACGCAATGTCTCGTTCTCCCAGGGAACCAAGGTTACGATAGTAACCAAGACGTTCCCTGTCGAGAACGTTCTCTCAACATTGCGTCAGTAGCTGACGCTATGGGAGATTGTATAGAACCGCGCCATGCATGTGGCAAGATAGGCCCAGCATAGCGAAGCTAACAACATGCAACAATCTCAATGACCAGCCGAATAGCAGCCTACTGTATAAACACCAGCCAAAAACCCATGACAGGGCTAGTCAGCCTACTAGCATAACTACCACATTAAGCGGGTAACAAGTAAACGCTAATGAATCAAGCAACATACCTAGCGAGCGGACGGCATCTGGCGCACAGGTTGTGGAAGAAACTAGATCACTGGACTAGCAGCAGTGAACACAGCACTTTTGCAGTCACATGTTTATGTGCCCAATGGGCGGACGAGGTCCGGCGTTAATGTTTGTAGGAAATAATCCACATGCAGTATTCACATGAATCGGCATCCAGCAAGCATATGATTCCCTGCGTCAAGAATACAAGGAATAATCTGAAAAACCAGTACATGGTATTCTCATAGTAAATAACTCAAATACTCAGCGGGCGAGCAGCAGCTGGCGCTAAGGTATTCTGAGGGCGTCGCTACACGCCACACATCACAGAGCAGGAGATATGAAGTGTAGATAACAAAGACCATGGAAAAATATTTAACAGGCATGAAAAGAAAGTCGGAGACAGACAGAGATAATGAGGCAAAGACGTTAAGCCCCCTGAAAGCTAAGATAAGGAAATATGAAAAAGCATATGTTGCGCTTGGCTTCACTGCGACGAAGGAGATGAAGAAAGACCGGTATGTTTACTGTGTCTAAAAATGTTGGCAGCGGACAGTATGAAGCCAAATAAATTAAGGCGTCACTTAAAGACATTACACCCCAGTCACGCTGATAAGCCACTTGAGTTTTTTCATCGAAAATGTGCCGAATATTGCAGACAATCGTCCCGCTTTGTGAATGCAACTTCAGTAAACCAACGAGCACTGTTGGCATCATACTGTTGGGGGGGGGTGTGACAGAAAATAATTGAGAATCATTGGCTTAGCCGAAGCCAAAGCCAGTAGAAGTACAGTTTTTAGAGAAAGTTTTTTCAAACCCACCATTAGAATAAGCTCAAACAGAGAAAGAGCTAGCGCTTTCAGGACCAAGGCCAGATCCCAAGATGGCACGATGGGTGGGCGAGAAGGTCTGAGGCGCCATGCACCCCGTAAGAACTTCGTTATCAGCTCGTGTTTGCCCACAGAGTGCCCCCCCCATATCAGCATGAAAAGCTGCAATGGCAGCAACATATACTTTAAGGGTGGAGGGCATGCTTCCCGTAGCCATTCTGTGCTGTAGAAAGTAGTTCACCTGAGAGAGGAGATCTTGTCTCAACGGGATCGGCCATGGGGGAGCCGTTGACAGTTCCAACAGCTCGGGAAACCATGGCTGGTTCGGCCAATATGGGGAGATCATTGTCACTGTTGCTTTTTCCTCTCTGATCTTGTGTAATACTGATGACAGCAGTTTTACAGGAGGAGCGCGTATTTGCTGGCTCTCGGCCAAAGCAACGACACCGTTTCCCCACCCAGAGGAGAGCTTGTCAACGAGAAAAACAGCGGGTAGTGCGCGTTCTCCTCCGACACAAATAGATCCACTTGGGGAATTGCCATTCCTCGACAGCATATCTGCTCCGCAGTTCATACTGCCTGGTACATGTGTCCCTTTTATTGAAAGGAGATGACCAGTGATGTAGTGGTGTCTGGAGAAGTGGGTATACTCTTAATTTATGCCCCCAGTAGAAGTGGGTATACTCTTAATGTATGCCCCCAGTAGAAGTGGGTATACCCCATGCCATCAAATAAAGAGGTGGGTATACTCCGTATACCTGCTTATACCCTGCACTACACCACTGGAGATGACGATCCGTCCACAGCAGTATAGTTTCTGCCTGCCTGAACAGCGGCCTGGAGCACTTTATGTATGAGACCACCATAGTGTTGTCCATCCGGACAAGAACATGATGCCCCCCGATCAGCATCGTAAAGCTCTGTAGTGCTAAGAAGGCGGCTTTGAGCTCTAGAGGGTTTATATGCCCAAACCGCTCCGACCAGGAGCCCGAAGCCAGAACGCCATCGCATAGGGCTCCCCAGCCAGTTAGTCACGAGTCTGTCATGACTACTTTCCGCCTCGTAATCAGCCCAAGTTGGGCACACCGTTGAACAGGTTTGGATCGAACCAGGGTCTCAGCCCTCCCATATATCCGTTTGTAACTGTAATGCACGCTCGTCCCGATATCCACGCCCTGTTGGGAACTCAACTTGCCGAGAGGGCAAACCGGGGAGGCTTCCGCCATCAAGCCTAAAAGTCTCTGAAACTGTTTCAGTGGCACGGTGCACCCGTGGCTAAACACATTCAGAACAGATGTTAGATCTCGTTTGCACTCCTCTGATAAGACTAAGTCAAGGCGCATACCTAGAAACACAATTTTTTGCGTTGGAGACAGACCGTTTTTTGCAGATTCACACGCAGACCGAGGTTGTCTAATTGCGACAGCTGTGGCTCTCTCAGAATGCAAATGCTGCTCGCTCTCAGCGGGGACAATGCTGTGTCTACACATTTTGTGAATGTGTGCGGGGCAAGAGCCAGGCCGAACGAGAGGACAGGGAATTGGTATGCAGCATCTTTGAATGCAAATCTCAGAAAGCGCCTGTGGTGCGGGGCGATCTGAATGTGAAAGTAAGCATCTTTCAGGTCTACTGAAATAAACCAGTCCTTGGGCCGAATGTGGGCGAGGATCTGCTTCAGGGTAGTCATTTTGAATGCACGTTTGCGTAATGCTCTGTTGATTAGTCTCAAGTCCAAGATCTGTCTGAGACCGCCGTCTTTTTTTACAGCAAATTACCGGCTATAAAATCCGCTCTCTGTCTCCTTCATCGGAACGGACTGTTGACTGTTGACGCTATCACGCCATTAAAATGGAAAGGTCTGCGTCGAAACTGTAGAGAATATCCGTTCTACATAAGGGTGTCACGATTCCGATTTTAAATTGAAATCGATCGAAATTAAGTCACAACCTCGAACTTCAAATTAAAAAATGGGATCGTCGATGCTGCCACGCCCTTATGTCAAGTCAGGTCGGCTTGCCAAGCGACGGAAAAAAACTATCAGAGGTGCCTTTAAAAACATCTGTCCAGCGGAACGCGATTTATATTTTAAAGGAACAGTATGTAAGAAATGTATATCAATTAATCATAAAATGACCCTGATATGTCTCTAGACATTAAGAAAAAATTTTATTTCAAATACTTATATTACTGACAACAGTGGTCTGGCCAGGATATTGTCATTTAAAAAGTGAAGTTGCAGCCCTCAACTGATGTTTATGTTGTCATTTTTATGTATTGGCCACCAGTTGTGTGATTGCAGTACCAGTTTTAGCCACCAGTTTTGTTATTGCAATACCAGTTTTGGCCACAATCCTACATACTGTTCCTTTAAACACGAGGGATGTATTGCTACAACTCCTTGAAATGCAAATCATAAACAGGATAACTACCTAGTGATGTGACTTCGGACGAAGCACAGCTCTCTGCCCGTGCGCAAGAGTGAGAGAGGCGCCAAGATGCAGCGGGTTATATTTTTAAGCAAAAGGGATAGTTTGCCTCAGCTCGCATGAAACATATAAAACTGAACAAATACGTAAGGATTACAACTTTAGTTTATGTTTAGACTTCGGACAGATGCGAGAGTGCATGCACGTGAGACAGAGAGAAGCGCATCTGCTCATGACGTGCTGGTTTTGTTTTAAGGTGCTAGAAGGAGTCCAAGACACACACATTAAGTCCAGGTGCGTGCAAGAAGGAATCCTCTCTCTACAAGCTCTCCTGCGTAAAGTGAAGCCCACGCAATGTGCATGTTATTGTGAAACTAAAATCATAATAATAAATAATAATGGCATAGCATTTTTATGTCTTTTTAAAAAAAAATTTAAAATTGAGGATCGAATTGAATTGTGACCTTAGAATCGAAAATGTAACCGAATCGAGGATTTGGAGAATCGTGACACCCCTAGTTCTGAATAATGTTTAGCATCCAATCCGATAAATATGGGAATGGCGGGGGGTGTGCGCTGTGCACGCTCATATGAGGACGGGAGCTGCCCTGGAGAAGAGAACGCTCAGTTTGTCACAAGGCAAAACATTTAATACATTCAACACACAAACATTTGTATGAACAATGCCTGCGTCGCCCGCAACAGCCAGCGGGATACCCAATTAGACCTTTAATCTCTTTGCGGCGGGTTTGCCGCTCAGCGCTCTCACTCTCACACCACTCTCGTCAGGAGCGTGGCTTTGCCCCGGACTGCGGTACCCCAGGACCGGGTTTCTAACACCGTAGATTCGCCATCATACATGAAGGCTCACCACCCAAGGAGGAGGACGAAGGGTAGAAATGAGGGGTGATGATGGCGCAGTGAATAAGACACACGCCTTATGTGTGAGAGACCCGGGTTCGAATCCACTGTGACACATCATTGTGTCCCTGAGCGAGACACTTAACCCCCTAGTTGCTCCAGACATCTGACATATATAGCAATTGTAAGTCGCTATGGATGAAAGCGTAAGCTTAATGAATGAATGAATAAGTAAGTAAGTAAGATGAGCTGCCACGGCTTCCTCAACGGGGGAGATGTGCAGGTATCCACGGCTTCCGCCCTGTCTACTTTGGAAAATATCTCCGACCAACTGGCTCAAGACGCAGGCTCTCGGCAACGAACTGAACAGTGGGAAGCTGCAGCGAGGAGCTTCTGAGAGCAATGTTGAGCCGAGGTCTGAGCACCTTCCTCACATTGAGGGCACTTTGGACCCAACCAATGATTCATGCGAATCGTGCAGGTTGATAGGACCTCCGCACCGTGAGAATATCCTCGACATCTGGATCGCTAAGAGGGTCGTCCGTCTTATCTGTGTACTCAACAGGTGTCACATTATAGGGAAATCTTGCTTGTGAAGGAAAAAAAAACTGAAAATATTCTCTCAGGACGGCTTCACGCCTCCTTTGCTGTCTTGAGGGTCATTGGCCAGCGCAAGTTTTAACTGCATTGGCGTTGTGCAATAAGGCTTTAGGGGCTTTAGGATCCAATCCCATAGCGTCAGCTTCTGACTCAATGTTGAGAGAACGTTCTCGACAGGAAACAACATGTATACGTGTCTATGGGGCTTTTTCCCGGAGAGGGATTAGTCTAGTCCTAGACTAAAAATAAATGTAAGAGCTGTCAAAACTAAAAACATCTTGCATCTCTTTCCCCACCAATGATGAGTTTAAGGTAATCCATATTTCCGCTATTACCCACTTGGTGGCGCGTTTACCCCACTTATAAAACACTGAAGCATTCACTGATATAATCTGATCTCTAACAAATTCCTTACAAAATGCAGTTATCTCAGAATTTGGTGTTTTTTAAGAAACCCACCCATATTTGAGAGGTGATGAATAAAAATGAAGATGGGATGAAACTGTATTTTGTTTGAAAAATACGCTGGCGTTAAAGAAATAAGTCCGTTAAATGCTCCACTATTTGTTAAAATGGTTGTAGAACTGCATGAAAATAAATGCAATATATATTTTCCACACTTCTATTTGTTTCCATCACACTATGATTTTGACCTATTATAACATTATCTAAATATTTATA
Organism: Misgurnus anguillicaudatus; assembly: GCF_027580225.2. Classification (NCBI taxonomy): domain Eukaryota; kingdom Metazoa; phylum Chordata; class Actinopteri; order Cypriniformes; family Cobitidae; genus Misgurnus; species Misgurnus anguillicaudatus. The sequence goes on from NC_073338.2 coordinate 13,908,621, forward strand.
ATTCTAGATTCACACACACTATCTTTGAGGTTCTTTGGAAAGAGATGCTAACTGAGATTAAGGCAATCCACTTTATTAGTGTGCTGGCAGAAACAAAAACAACACTTTATAAAATGTTCTATGTAATAACATTGTTTTAGTAATATAGGTTAGTTAACGTTCTTGCAACAAGATTTCTTTTATGAATTCTCTTTTGTGCAGTTTTTATGCTAAAATATCTGAGACCATAGCACTGACAGGCTAATGATAAATAAAATGTGTAGTTATATTTGACTTTTGAATTATTATTTTAAATATGTCACACAAAAATATTTTTAGTGGGGCCAGTGAAAATTTTGGCAGGGCAAGTGAAAACCTGAACCATTAGCCTGACTGGGCCAGTAGAATTTTTTTGCGTTGAGCTCTCGTTTGATGTTTTTGTTTTGATAAGTTTCTTTTTGTTCATTGTATAATATTTGATTTATTATGTGATTGTTATGATCAGGGCATTGCTGAAAGTTCATCAAGCTCCCCTGAATAAAGTATGGTGGATGATTAACTAAGGTCATAATCTGTGAGGTTAATGCACGAGTGAGGACTATCCAAATGCATTTATTCTACTTTATCGTCAACTCATGATCTGATTCAATAGGTTGTGTTAGTAAACTGAGGTTAATACACAGATAAGGTTAATACATGGTTTTGTTTTTTGGTGGCATAAAACACAGTGAATAAAATCATTCGTGGTGCTTATATTCAGGAAATTACTATATGCCCTAGAATTTTGCTTTGGCTAATTTTCCTGGGAAAAAATTGTGGGAACGTTTCTTGAAAAAAAAATTATTTACTAGTGCTCACAAAAAGTATTTTCAAGTGCCTTGTAAACTGAAACAAAAAAACTGAATATGAGAACGTGTCAGAATTTCGACATCCTGACAATGTCCCTCTTTCACCATCCTTGACTCTATCTAAAAGGCAGGGATAAATCATAATTATGTCACAAGGTGACGATCTTTTCGGGGCGGAACCAAAAGTTGGGAAAGTTTGGTTCCGCCCGGATGTTTCCGCCCAGATTGGAGAAAAGAAACACCGGACATCCGGCAGTCTCGCGAAGGCTGTAATCAGCCGATTAAACAGCTGTGTATAGTTAAGGAGATCGCTGGGTGATTGGACAACTGGAGTACACAGAGGAGTATTTTAAGAGCAGTTAAATCACAGTTCGGGAGTTCGGGCACGAGAAGGGAGCGACGCGGGGAAAGCTCCTCTGCCTAGGGCAGAAAAGTATTCACGCACATTTTGAAGAGCCCGCAGGCTCTGTTGATCCGGGCTGCGCTTGGAGCGCACGGAGAGAAGACAGGAGCTGCCTGGGGCGAAAGGAAGGCGATGTGTGGACAGAGAAAAAGGAAGCGCCCCGAAGAGAGCAGTTTCTCAGCGGACGTTACCGTAAGCAGAAACCCTGTGGGTAGAAGGAAACAACGGTAAATGTGACACGCTTAGAGTAACCAAGGAGTAAGGAAACGAAGCCGTTTGTAAACTGTTTACTAAGAAGACCGCCGTGAGTATTGGCTCTGGATTTGATCCGAAAACATAGCTACTAACCTGTGTATTATTGAACGCTCCAGGAAGAGGAAAGCGGCCCTACCCCCGATCGAGCGTGGTAGGTGAGCCGCAGGAATAAGTGGATTACATCGCCATAGCAGCAGACCTAAAAGCCCCGGCCGTAGTGTCATCGCCCCCATCTGTCCTTAGCGAAGTGGAAGACGCTGGGCGTCTCGTGTGTGCACTTGTAGTGTGGTGGTGAGTCCATGTCATTTGAAAACCTTTTCACGTTGAAGTGGTGCTGTGTATTTGCTGTGGGTTGCTGTGCAAGTGCTGTGTGTCTTGTCAGACGTACCCCGCATCATCTCCTCCACTGAGGAAGAGACGGAGAGGCTGACGGCTGTGAGTAAACATTAACTATTGTATGCTGTGTGCGATTTAAGCGAAAGTGACGGTGGGCCGTGGAAGTTGCCCCGTCTGTGTGTCGACAGTCTCAGAGTGCGGCGGTGAAGACCTGGAAGCTGGCTGTGTGTGTGTGTGTGAGTACAAAACACGAACCTGTATATTGCTACCTTACCTGTGTGTTCTATCTGTGGCAGAGTGAGGGGCGAAGGAGTTCAGCCGCCCCGTGGTCTCTACAAAGGGGCGCCCCTGTCTGATCTTCGATCGTCCTACGGGCATTGAGGACAGGGCAGCGCTCGGCCCGGTGAGACGGTTGTGACGGTTCGCCCCCCTGCTGACCAGCGGATTCGCCGAGAGGGTTTTGGCCCCCGGCGCCCCCTTGGGAAGATCGTCGCCGTTTGCCTTCTGTGCAGGCCAGCTGTTGTAAGCCGCCCTGTGCATTGTCGACCAAAACGCCGTCTAGCGAGCTGAGGAAAAGCTGCACTTACCCAGAGTTGTAAACAGCCGAGAGGTGAGAAGTATCCAAGTTGCACTAACAGTGTTATTGTATCCAAGCTGCCTGTAAAGGAAGAGAGAACGAGAGTGAACGTCAGTAGAACGAACTGTGGACAGTCACACACGCCTGAGCTGTAAACAGCAGAGAGGTGAGACGTATCCAAGTTGCACTAACTATGTTATTGTGTCTGCCTGTAAAGGAAGAGAGAACGAGAGTGAACGTCAGTAGAACGAACTGTGGACAGTCACATATGCCCGAGCTGTAAGCAGCAGAGGGGTGAGAAGTATCCAAGTTGCACTAACTGTGTTATGGTGTCCAAGCTGCCTGCAAAGGAAGGGAGAACGAGAGTGAACGTCAGGAGAATGAACTGTGTAAAGACTCAGTTGGTGATGAAGGAGGAGAGCCTGGAGTGGCCGTTATTTTAAGTCCCCCCTTTTTCCCTTCCCTATTTATCATTTTTAATTAAATTAAATAAAGTACATTTTAATTTATGCTTACCTTGTGTGTCTGGTCATTGGGGTGGCTTTGGGAATCTCCTCGAGGTGGAGAAAGGGGCGTGACCTTATTTACATCTGGGTCCACCCCGACTTGTGACAATTACATGGCATCCTTCTTTCCAATTGCACAATTATTCTTGATACAGCAGCCAATTATACACACACTACTCTGCAGAATAGCCGCTACACAAATGCTGAAGCCTAGCCTCGCACCTACCAGTAATGACTAAATGACTTCTGTCAAATAAAGCTTAAAGCCACAAAAAAGTAGGATTTACCCCATCTAGTGGTGAAATTGTATACCGATAAAAGTATTTTACGGTTGAATTGATGTCGCTCTACATACGTCATCTGGTATAATTGAAACAATTAGCTATGAGTTACGTACAGACACATATGAAAGACATCCGTAGCGCTCAATAAACAGCTCTGGGCATTCGAAAACCATGGCTGAAATACAAGAAAATGAGCATGTGGTTCCCAGACCACATTGTATTTACTATGAGACTGGTCTGGTGTTAGCCAGTCAATTATTTTTTCTCTTTCTTTTTTTCTCTGCACTAAATGGCAGTGCTGTAGTTGGATAATGCAGATTAAGTGGCGATATTATTGTAATTGGCCTTGCTACCTATCTCACAAAACAGGCAAAATCTGAACGACCTAATTTTTACATACTTGTAGAGAATGGTTTATCAAAACTAAATTAATGGGTTGATCTTTTTCACGTTTTCCAAGTTGATAGAAACACTGGGAACCCAAGTATAGCACTTAAACATGGAAAATGTCAGATTTTCACGCCATGAGCCCTTTAAGCCTTAAAGTTCTGCATAATTAAGTGACGGGTGAACTGCCACTGCTGTCAATAGAATTGAGCTAGGCGGGCATGGTTTCATCAACCAGTCGCCTCAGCTTTACCAACGTCCTCTTTTCCATTTTCGGTTATCTGTGAGTGATGCGCAGTGACATGTGGCCAAGATGGTGACGGCAGGCACCGCCTACTTTTGGCTTAAAAAAACTCTTCCCAAACCTATGGGTGACGTCACGGACACTACATCCATACTTTTTACAGTATATGGTTTGCAGCCTATTCTTGCCAAATCTAATATGGTGATGCCACTGACCCATTTCAGCAGTTGAGCAAAAATAAATAAATAAATAAATAAATAAATAAATAAATAAATATATATATATAAATATATATATATATATAAATATATATATATATATATATATATATATAAATATAAATATATATATATATATATATATATATAAATATATATATATATATAATTATATATATATATATAATTATATATATATATAATTATATATATATAATTATATATATATATATATATATAATTATATATATATATATAATTATATATATATATATATATATATATATATATATATATATATATATATATAAAATGAAGGTTGGTATCCCTGCTGAAAAAATACAATAAAACCATTACAGAAAATTCTAATGGTTTCCATTAAAATACCAATAGGAACCATTAGCTTTTACCATTAAAACCACTACACTGTAGTGTGTTTATTTCATTAGAACCAATACATAGAACCAATAGAAGAAATAAATACCATTAGAGACCAACAAAGACCAATAAACTGTAGTCTTTTTTTGGCAATATTCCATTAGAACCAATACATAGAACCAATAGCACCAATACATACCATTAGAGACCAACAAAAACCAATACACTGTAGTGTGTTTTGGGCCATATTCCATTAGAACCAGCAAAATTCCCAATAAAACCAATAGAATTTCTGTGATGGTGTCTATTGTTTTTAGCAGGAATATTATTCAAAGTCTTTGACAAAGAGGTCTGCACTTCTGATGGGCAGCTATTTTAGTCATATAAAACCAAGTTATTTCTACTTTAATTAATTTATTCTTTATATCAGTCCATTAGGTTTCCAGCAAAAGAAACTGATAAAAAACACCAAATAAATGATGATGTTAATCTAAAATCACTCGTCTCGCACAAGTCACAATAAAACAACACCAACATTTAAACCTGACATCAACTATTCTATAAATTGTTTATTTAACTCAAATTAACACAGAAATTCTTTTTAAATGTTGCTTAAGTTACTAGTTCGAGCACTCAGAAAGAGCCACTCCCCGGAGAATCGTCAGTTTCATGATTGGCTATTTGTATCGGAGGCGGGACTTTCTGCGCTAAGCTTCCGGGTTGTGGCTGGAAGGGATACAGCTACGGCCATAATCTCGTGAGATCTCGCAGAATGAGCGCTCCAAACTTCGCTCCCCTTCGTAGCTGTATCCTCACTAGCCAGAACCAAACTGCCGCAATGAACAATGCACTTTTTTAACGTTGGGATCTGTGGCATCTTGCTAATCTACAGTTTCTAAGAAAACAAATGATACTATGACTAAGGCTATGTGCCTGAACGCTTTTAAAATAATCATGCAACGGCAGTAAGTCCTGTTATGCATATATAAACTGTAGAATTATCCTAGTTGTTGTTTGTATCTATAACTGAATTACCTGTAATTCTTCGATACACTTTCCATAAACCTTTACATAATAATAACATAAATTTAAATATATATATATATACGCGTGAAAGTTCACAGCGTGAATTACTACACACGAAAAGCAACAGCTTTAGAATCGCAGCATGGTTATTCAGTTATGTGCCTTACATAACGAGCCTCAATGTCTAGGTTTAATTAGTCTGATATTAACTGTTGAGAGGGGGGTGCACCGTTCCCGGAAGTACTGCAATACCGAGTCGATGCGTGGAGTGGACGGAGCAAGCCCCTATTCCATCTCCCGTTTCCAAAAATCAATTTAATATATGGTCCCCGGGTAGGGGACGTATCAGATATTAAACTGATAAGAACAGATACTACACTTGATCTTAGCCAAAAGGCCGAGAAGCGATACCTACAAATGCTCAGGAGAAGAGACCCGATTCCTTAAAATAGGACATAGAATGACGGCAAAATGATTTCTTTTGTCATTTTCATCTCAAATCGTTTTTATACCAAAGGTAATCAAGACTTTCTTATGAACATTATATCTGTACTTAAAATCTATATTTTGTTTTTTTTGAAAAGCAAAACATTAGTCAACAAAGATTGGGGGAGGAGTTGATATTACAATGATCTACGGCTTCTCCAATCAGAAACACAGACACAATTCCCTCAGTATTAGACAATGAAACTCTGGATAATCAGAAAACCTGTTAAATAAACGTGAAAAGAGAAGCACTTACGTCAGAGCAGAGGTACAACCTTTCAAGCGTAACTGATGTACAACGTTATTGCAGTGTTTTAAGAACGGAACGCGTTTGCCACCCAGTGGACAAATACGGTATTGCAAGCACATCCCATTAGTACTGAACAGTCCTATATAAAACACAGTCATTTATCTGTGATTTATTGTTTTCTACATAAAAGCATCCTACATAATGTAAAGGACATACTGTGAATATGCAATCTGATCAATGTGAAATCAAATTAGAGTATGAGATTTTAGCTTGGATTTCACAGGTTCCCATATAAGGACATTTAAGTAGTTTTAACAAACATACCTTACAAAAACGTTACTGGTATGCATTTTAAGACAAAACTATTGGACTTGTAAGCTTTTTAGTTCAGACAGCTCAAACATGCGTTTTAATCTTGGCCTAGCTTTAAGCCCAGTCCAGGAAAAAAAATCATTTCATCACAAGCTAAACTTTGTATGAACTGGAAAAAACTTTTATGGGTAGATTCCCAGACAGGACTTATCCTAGTCTAGACTAAAATGTAGCTGCTTGAATTAAAAAACATCTTGCACATCATTTTGTCTCAAGATTGTCACACCAGTATCGTTTTTTGTAAAGTATGTGTGTTTGTATAAACTACTTAAATGTCCTAATTCAACTAAGCCTATATGAGTAAGCAAAACCCCATCCGGGAAACTGCCCCTTAAAGTTTTAAATGCATATGTTTTAACAGTTTAAGCAATGCAATGTAATATGCATATAAAAGTTTGAATGGACACGATTTCGGATTTATTTTATTAAGGCAGCTGGTTACTAAATGGGAATCCAAACTGAACGATTCTGAAATCAAACTGAATAAATGTAGGCCATTAACTACACATTATCATCTACCTTTTCCAAATCTTTATGTCCAGTCTTACTACATGTACAAAAACAGTTAAATCCTTCAGTATTTTAAACAAGAAAAATTGATAGCAGTCTGAACAACACAGTAACATCAAAAACAGATCATTTTACAAACATACTAAAAGCTCTTGTTTAAGATTCTTCAAACCTTTTGATGCAAGCCTACACTGTCAGAAAACACCAGATTTAAGAAGTTTGTAATCTATTAGCAAACAATCTGTTGTACTTAAGATTAAAATGTTTAAACAAAATATGTATCAACATGCAAGAGTAAAATAGACTAAAATGAACGACTTAATAATTTACTAAACCTAAATAAAACAAAAAAATACCACTGGTAAAGCATTAAGGATATGTACTGAAATTAAATAAACATCCTCAAGTATTTTGTATGAACAGTATGTTTTAAAAAAAAAAAAATGCAGAGTAAATGAAGTTTCATATAGAAAGCTACTAATAATGCAGAATCCAAAAAAGAGCCAAACTACCACAACCCTTACCCCTAAACTCACCCCCAGCTTATCCAAATAAGATCAATATTAATACCAGAATCTACATTGCAACTGTTAAGTACTCGTATGTGAAATGTATAATTGGAAAAACAAAACAAGCAAATTCAAAGTGTAGTGCATAGATAAGATTAAATAAAATACTGAGCAAAACTGGTTAAATATAAAATATTTACAGATGTGCAAACGTGTTGCAAAAAACAAAATACAACGTGGAAAAGATGTTAAGATACGGATCCGTTTTTCTTTCTTTCATGTCGAGTGCACATATTTCATCTTAAGTTATTCCAGATTCACAACTGAAAATGAGTTTTCAGCTTTAAAATTTTGCAACTGCATTCGCTTTTTTCTTCCACCCTCACGGTCACCAGCCAGATGAAACCAACGTTTAATAACATTTTCAACCTCCAGCTCAGTTGCCTGTGTACACGATGGATTTCTTCTTACAGCGTCTAGAATTGGAGCATTCACATAGTTAAAAAAAGGGGAGGTATTAAAGGAAAACACCACAGTTTTTCAATATTTTACTTTGTTCTTACCACAACTTACAGGAATGCGTATTTAGTTTTTGTCCAACTCCATTGACTTGTATTAGATGTGCTGTGAGGTACGCTATTACTCCGCACTGGGAACCTTGTTTGTATTCTTGCAATTGGCAAAGGTTGATTATCGCCACCCACTGGGCTGGAGTGTCTATTATTTAAGCTCTCAATGGAAGAATGTACGGGTGTGAGGCGTTTGGAAAAATAAGTCCACAAGTTTACAACGAATGCTAAAACAGCTATTGGAAAGCATCTTTTGCAGCGATTTTTGTGTGAGCATATCAGTGAACACCCCTGACCACTCGGTGAGTTTCACGTCTTTGTAAACGAAAGCTTAATGCATTTTAGGAAGGATTGTTCCGGTGCACCTACACACCTATTGTAGAGGTAGTGGGTGATAAAACAGAAACCAAAAATTCTCGGGGCAGCCACATATGTCGAACTTTCAGTCAAAACTGTTTTATTTCATCATAAACAATTTGAAAACAGGGCTTTAAGTGTAAAATACCAAACTTGTCCTTTAATACAGTTACTTTTTTCGATCTTTGATAAGATGTCTGTGCAATATGAGTTCACTTATTGGAGAAATAAAAAGCTTGCCACTAGCAAGTAGCCTACTCAAGCCCGGGTCTCTAATGCTCAATCATAAGAGGTAAATGTTATAGGCAACCAAGTATCTCAAAGATGTTTGTTTTTTTAATACTCATTAGTGGTGTAATGGTGCATTCCCACCAGTAACGGTAGAGGGGGCAAAAACGTGCTATTTGCGCATAGTTGGACGCTTGAACATTTGAGTTCACTCGTGCGTGAAAGCCGCGTGTGAAATTCTAGTCATTCGAGACATTCATGCAGAAATTTGCGTCATGGGAGGGGCTTCTGCGCCTCCGCCACTCCGCTCGCTTCCTGTAATGTAATCGCATCACTACTACAGCAAGGTCCTGACTGGTTAACATGGCACGGAAATCCACCGAAGTTCCGATTTTTCAACTCTGCCGTTTCATTCGCGCCGCACTTACCGCGCCTCAGGATGCCTAATCACGTCTTTGCATTGACTGAACATTAAAATCACTCGCGCTTGCCATGTCTACCGCGTCTGGTGTAAACCCTGCATAACGGATCGCAGTTGATCCGTGATCCGTATAGATCACGACCCATGGTTCGGCTCGCATGCAATTCGTGGATTAATACGCAAATTTAAATAGGATGAAAGCGTTTCAAAGGCTTGCAAATGTTAACACTAAAGTGATTTTAAACAATTTAACCACAAAATGGGCTAAAGTGAGCAATTTTCTGGACGCACATGTGGTTGAATGTGTCCGGTCCAACTGCAATTAAACGTGATTATCCCCATGCCCTTCAAAGATCTGAACTCTTAATGTATAAACTCTAGAGAGAGTTGCGCTACTGTGTCTCATACTATAGTCCATTAAAATACATTTGGTGAATAAAGCACTGAAAAACAACGAAATTTTCACTTTATGTTTATACAGCATCTTCTTCATGAAGCGTCGTTTGGAATTCGTCCTCCGTCTGTGTGTGCGCGCGTGTTTAAGTGCACCCAAAAGTGTATACACGGAGAGACGCGTTTCAAAAAGCAAGCGAACAATCTTTCTGTTCTTGACAGGACACATACACACAAAATGATCTCGAAATACCACAGTATAGACCCCTTCACAGTTTACGTCACAGGGGGTTCCCACTGCGCATGTCGGGGTCAGAAAAGTCATTACAGCAGATAGAGTTGCGTATTATTTAGTATCGTCAAAAATGCCTACTTGCGTCGTGGGCTTTGAAAATCGCACCAGGTCTGCCGTTAAGTTTTTCGGGATTCCTGCAGAACCTCAAAAACAAAAAATACAACATCTGCGGCTGCAAGCAATTAAACGTGCAGACTGAGACAATGAAAAGATCAAAGAGGTTTGTGTTTGTAGTGCTCACTTCATTTCAGGTAAGTCATCATTTTTTCAGCCCTGTTAGATTAAACTACAAAGCCTAAATGGTATGAACAGTTTGACCCCATGCTGCGCACGCACCCGATAGTCATTCAATGTTTACAAACCTTGAAGGGGTCTATTCTTTTACTAAAAAAAAAACTTTTATTTAAGTTGTTTGCCCATAAATTACATGGCAGAAATTGTCCTTGTCTTAATTAATGTATAATGCTGAAACAAATGTAGGCATGTCAGAATTATGCCGCTTACATAATGTAGCCTTTTTTAATGTTTGATGACAAGATAGAGACTTAAGGAAAATTATGTAGACTAATAATTTAAGTTTAATGTCCTAATGATCAGCCTACTTATTTGTATGTCCCACAGCTGACATGGAACGTTATTAACCAGTTCGGGAACATAATTTTTTTGTTCTAACCGTTCAGGAACGGCTATTTTAATGTTGAACCGAACACCGGAAACATGAAAACGCTGTTTCTGTTCGTAACAAACCAATTTGGGGAAAAAATCTGGAAAAAGCCCTGGTCGCCACGTTTTATTTTGTGCCACCATACTTACTTGTGTACTTACAGTCTTTAAATAGTGAAAACATTTTTTGGTGGCTTCTAAATTCATCCCTTGGATCCTAAGGAATGAATGGGGCTAGGCTAAATGCTAACACATTCACGACGCGCTGTACAAAGATTAAGTGTATGCATTGAAAAAAGATAGTTATGTATTAATTAGCCGAAGTTGAGGTAAGAACATAGTAAAATATTGAAAAGCTGTGGTGTTTTCCTCTAAACCATTTACAAAACATCACCAATCCAAAAACCAAGAATTTTAACCTTTAATTTATGATATGTAAAAACAAGCACAAGCAAGTTTCCAGAAATATTGACAACAAAAGCACTTACCAATCACAACACTCTTAAACTCCAAATTATGGAAAGGTGTTTTCCCATTAACACCTTTCCAGTTCACAGTTTTGGCAAAGTCGTTCTTTATTGCCATTTTCATTATTCGCCAAACTGTGTCCTTCACATCCACACCACCCAACAATCCAAGTTCAAGTACCTGAAATTTTTTTAAACATGTTGTGATGCACTACAACACACTACATTCCAGACTAGAAAAGCATACAGACATGCACAATACAGGTAACCTACCACTTTTCGTCTGGTTTCTGGACACGATCGAAGATCGTTTTCAAGCTCAATTAATGAACTGAGGTCTTCAATGGGAAAACAGCTTTGATTTAAAGGGTCCTCTTCAAAGTCTGTGATCTCTCTGACATTGTTTGCCTGCAGATCATGAACCATCTCTATTATGCTCCTCTGTTGCTCCATAAGAATTTCTTGGTTTCTTACCACTTCAATAAGAAGCGCTAAAACATTAAAGACAGGAATTGTAAAATTACAACACAAGTTTTGCTACTATTTACAATGATAGACTATTAATAAAAGAAAACCTTACATTTTATGAATGGGTCACAGCACGAGAGGTTTTTTGTCTGGAAGTTGGGCGTTTCCTGATGCCACTGTGACTGAACACTGCTGCCTGCTTCAACTTTTGATTCAGGTGGAGATTGAATCTCTTTCCCCAAAGATTCAAACATCTTATTGACTCTTGTTCTAACAGCCCGTTTCCTAATGATATTACGTCTGGTGTAGGCCCACTTGCTGTCCATACTTGCATGTAAATAGGGACCTGGAGTAATTTAAACATTAAAATAAACCAGAAATTAACTGCATATACATATTAACGGCATATAAAGCCAAGCGAGTATCGTGCTGCTCAGTAGAAGAATGTGCTACATCTACTTGTTAGTTGAAATTTATAAAAGTATTAACTTACCTTAAAAAATAAAAATAAAAACTCCACAAGACCAAAACTAGCGAGTAGCGCTGAGAAGCAGTTTGCGGCAATAGTATATTCCTGCACAACCGGAGGCTGCAGTTTTATGACCGCAGTTTTATGACCGCAGTTCTATGACCCTACGTTTTTGTGACAGCGCCACCTACCGAACTTCCGCAGTTCTGGGCCCCTGGTGGTTTAGTTTTTAATAACGTTTGTACATAATTATATCAATATAGTAATCTCACTTCTATTTCTAATATGATATGTGAGAGGAAACGTTGTATATAGCTCATTAACGTGTCAGCTCCGTACATTTTGTCTATTCTGAATGTGCTGCTGCTCAGCTTACTCAAACACATTTATTTTTGTACATTGATTTATTTTATTAAAAGACCATTTATTTATATCCCGCCATAAATGTAAGTCATCGCGGGATGGCAGCTCCGGTGTTTTGTCGAGGTCTGTTCCCCCTATGTTTCCCTTCAGTGTAGTGTTTTTATGGCGTTTTTATCACGTTATAGGTTTTATTATTTATATATTTAAAGTTTTAATGGCTACTGAGATGTATATGTGTGCATTTCTGTAATGCATCTGTATTGTTCTTAATGGTAAGTCAATTATTTTTACAGTATGAATCATATTATATGTATAATATTTATTTAATTATGTATGCAAACATTTCATTTTTAAAACAACCAGTAAAGGAAAAAAAAAAAGAAAAAGACAGGCTATATTGTAAAAGAAATACCCTAATAGAAAACTGTCAAATGTATGAAATATTTAATAAATTGTATTATAAAATACATGATATTATGCATTTTTAGTATAACCAATTCAAATCTTTAATCTTTCTAAATGTAACGTGATGAAAACGCCATAAAAGCACTACACTAAAGGGAAACATAGGGGGAACTGAGTTCGACACAACACCGGCTTCCCGCATACAGGATTTTGCCGTCTGGCCGCGAAGAGATGAGCATAATCTCCTGCCCTGACTGCAGATGGGAGAGACTCTGCTCTGCTGCACGAGGCCGCGTGCTTTGGTATGGGGGTGGAGCCCACGGAAGGAGCGGTAGCTGCTCGTTGAGAAGACTGAATGATAAGTGCTTTCAAGTCAAAGTCTCCAAAAAGTCTCCAACAATGCCAGAAAAAGTAGCTAGATTTGTCGCTAATAAGTCGCTAAAGGGGTCTGAAAAGTCGCTAAATCTAGCGACAAAGTCGCCAAGTTCGCAACACTGCCAGTTCGATAGTTGGCGCTGTCACAAAAACGCAGGGCCACAGAACTGCGGCCACAAAACTGCGGTCACAAAACTGCAGCCTCCAGTTGTGCAGGAATACCCTTCTCGTTTGCGGTTCACCTCCACAGAGCGCGACGTCTGTGTGTATGTAGGTAAATATTAGCATATGACTGCTACGCAACTTCCGGGGCTTCTGGTGGGCGGGGCAAGTGCGGTCCAAGGAAGGTAATAGGCTTGTTCGGCTTCATGCGGCGCCGCAAGAACCGACAGCCGGATGACATCAAAGTACCGCGAGAATGATTCAAGAAATCATATTTTGTCTCGCTCTCTCGATACTTTGACGTCATCCGGCTGTCGGTTCTTGCGGCGCCGCATGAAACCGAACAAGCTTATTGTTTTTGTATTTTAGCTCTGATAAATTCTGTCGTTTTTCGAAATTAACCCAAAGTATTCCTCTCAACAAATATTGTCAGTAATATTGTGGTCAGTTAAACAAAATGTATATAGCGACAAAAAACGAACACAACATACACAACTTGCCTCTAGTTAATATTACGTTTGTGTAGTTATAAACTATTTTTTTTATTAATTATACACAATATATACAAATTTCTCTTCGTGTTTTGCCTCTAAAAAAACAATATAAAAAAATAATACAAAATAAAAGTTTGTGTTTTGGTGCATTGTGTGTAATTATTATGTATATATAAATGCACACATATATAAATAGAAAACATTTATTTATGTATACATTTTTAAATGTATATATAATATAAAATATATAGTTTAAATTCTAAGTATATATATATACCAGAGATGGGACCAAGTCACACATGTGCAAGTCTCAAGTAAGTCTCAAGTCTGAACCTTCAAGTCTCAAGTAAGTCCCAAGTATTTTTTGTCTTGGGCAAGTCAAGTCAAGTCAAGTCACAGGCTATATCAAGTCAAGTCAAGTCAAGTCCTGTAGTAGGTCAAGTCAAGTCCAAGTCAAGTCACCTTATTATTGTAATTTTACCTGCAGAATCTGATCTTAATAAAGTGAAAAGACAAGATATACAGTAAGTAACTATCAGCAAATTACAATAATTTGGATTTGCATTGTAAATACTCATGTTCAGTAAAATACATCATGGAATCAAACAAAATTGTAACTTCATAAATTATTTATTTTTCACTTCTGCCAACCTTGTTTGAAATGTTTGCAATTTTCAACATTGAGTCCATAAAACAAATAACAGCTTAACATCCAACAGACTCCTCTCTGAACACTTCCCTCTCTCTCTCTCTCTCTCTCAAACATAGTTCACACACACACACACACACACACACACACACACACACACACACACACACACACACACTCTCTCTCTCTCTCTCTCTCTCTCTCTCTCACACACACACACACACAAGCTCTCTCTCACTCACACACACTCTCTCTCTCTCTCTCTCTCTCTCTCTCTCTCTCTCTCTCTCTCACACACACACACACACACACTTGTGTAATGCTCTGAATGCTCAAGGCTGCGCCCAGAAAAACGAGCGCGTCGCACCGCGTGCGCGTCTCTTCCGTTCGTGCGCCTACATATGAAATAACGAACTTGAGCACGCAAAAGACGCTTACAAACTTAGAAAAAGTAGCCAAGTCTCATACCGCTCAGATCAAGGGAAGTATTTAAAAAAAAATCTAAATTATTTTGCCCACATTTGTCCCCAACATGGTATAATGACTCATCATTGATGAGGGTTAATGGCTACTTTAGCTATTATTACATTAGCTATCTACCAACTAACCAGACATTAAAAAAATGACAAGCACTTACTATGGCTCTTCAAATGACGGACAAAATTGGAGGTTGTCACGTGGCTGCCCGTGATTTTAATGTTGCATGTCTTGCAATGCACTGTTCGTCTTTTGACATCTTGTTGAAGCCGAAACCGATGACCCTCGGTACCCCTCCGACTGACATGTTGATATCTGATCTAAGTGGGCGTGGTGTGCGTAAGGTACGAGAGCTGATAATAGTGTCGTGATTCAGTCATGATAACGCCATTCTTAGCCTGCGCTCAAGCTGCGTCAACTTTATTTTTTTTAATTATTTATATATTTTATATTCAAACTGAAAACATGATGTGATTAACACTCAAGTCATTCAAGTCATTGTGTCTCAAGTCAAGTCAAGTCCCGAGTCTTTAACTTCCAAGTCCGAGTCAAGTCTCAAGTATTTTATTTTTTGTCAAGTCAAGTCACAAGTCACAAAAATAGCGACTCGAGTCGACTCGAGTCCAAGTCACCAAGTCACAAGTCCCCATGTCTGATATATACACACACACACATGTAAATATTTATATACTAAATTACACACAGTGCAGATACATATATATTATGCAAAAACAAACTTTATTTTTGTATGCGATTAATTTTTTAATTTGGTCATAACGTCGTTCCCTGTAAAATGTCGTCATTTAGTTGACGTGCATAATAATAAAAAATTAAAGACGTCAAGTTGCATGATGACCAAATATTATTTTTTATTTTGACATATCCAGGATATCCAGTTATAATCTTAGTCTTGAATACAGAATGAATTATGAATGGTATGAATAATATTTGTTTATATAAAGACAACACTTATATAAACATTTAATTATGAAATATATTTAAATGAACTAAAACCTAAAATACAAAGAATAATTTCAATATTACTATTATATTACTTATATTACGAAGTACACTGTAAAAATGGCTGGGTTATTTATGACCTATAATGGATAAATATTGGACAGACCACACTGCTGGGTTAAAATTGACTGAAGTGCTGGGTTATTATACCACATTGTTGCATTACAACAACTCAACATAACAGACAAGCATGTTAAAAATGCAAAAAAACCTTGTAAACCTACAAATATACAAGTTAAATATATACTTAAATATAGACATCTTACACTATACAAAGAAACTTTGTTGTGGTGTAGTTGATTTTTTTTATTAGTTTTGCAGTCTGCATCACATGTTGAATTAATTATTAGCCAAACATCAATGGATTTACTCACAATACATGTAATTTAGGACTGCAGTTTCGACCAATAAATATGCACTTATATCAAGTTTGACACCTACAGAAGTGACAACATCACAAGCCTTTATATGCAGCTCAGATATACATTAATACTGGAGCATGACAGCTTACTGAAAAAATGAATGTAACATCATATACAGCTGCTGTCTTACTATGGCCTTTTTAAATCCAACTGACAATGCTTTGCTTTAACTCCTGTAATCGGCCCCAAGTCTGAAATTTGACAGCATACAGGAGATAAGAAAATGGCTAAATAAATAAGAACACAGTTAGATCAAGGAGTATTTAGTTGCTGTATCCAACGTGGTCCAATCATTGGCAACAACACTAATATTATATTAACTGTATTATGAGATTACAAGTTAATATTAGATTCCATGTGCAAAAAATCTAACCAGAAGATTTAGCATTAAATTAAATGCCTAAAAATGAGATAAATTACACATTAAAACTGTTTTATCAAATAACTTTAACTAGTTGATATTATCTGTCAAACAGTGTGCAAGCTGAATTTGTGAAATGCCTTATATCCAGAGCTCCTCTGTCCCCTGAAGTGTTTTTAAGAACAAAAACAATTTAAAAAAAACTAAAACAACAGTAAACAACAGAAGATTTTAAAGCTCATGTTAAACAAAACATTAAAAAAATAAAATTAATGGTACTTGCCATGTAACCATGCAACTACACAGCCGAGCCACAATAATTATATAAAATCACTTATTAAAATAGCCTCTTCGTTAAGGGATCAATGCTTCCCATTGGGAAAACAATATAATCATTAACATATTTGCAACTTCTGAAGTTGACAAAACACCGTTTGTGAAGTGATCATTCTTCATGCAAAGGCTACATAATAGCATTTTTATATCAAAAACAAAATAATGTCCCATAAAAAGCACATCATGCTGACAGGATCTAAATAAAATTACAACTAAGATTCATCCAAAAGGAGAAATGACTGGAAGCAAGATTAAATTATTTGGCAGCGTCCCTGAAAACGAAAACTTCCTTTTACACTTCCTGAGGCTAAAGCTAAATTTCCCACAAAAAAGGCACATGCAACATTTACAACTCAAATAAAAACTTAAAATTTGTAAGCAAAATTAAAAATCAGATATGAATCTTTTAAAATGGAAAAGACATGTGCTTTCATAATAAATCGAAGAGCAACCTGAATCACCATAGGTCTCTTCTGGTTACGAAATTATTGAAACCTGCGGAAATAAAAGTGTTAGAGCTAATTCATATGAATGAATGTTTATGAACAAGGGTTGTCTGAAGGTCTCTTCAGCACAGCGCTGTATTTCATTGGAGCTCCATCTGCCTTCAGCTGAACATTCACAAGAGTGAAGATGGAGATCTCCTGCAGAACATAAAGACACCATTATGATCTGCAGCACAAATAACTATGATGTACAGTTTGCTAGAGTGTTTAGTTGTTAGCATCTAACTTTGGTTTCTAGATACGACTCACTACCTTATTTAAGTTCACAGGACCATTTTATCATAATGTGGCATTCACACCAGACTCGGAAGAGGCGGCAAGCGCAAGTGATTTATATGTTAAGTCAATGCAAAGACTCAAATAGGCATCCTGCTGTGCGGTTGCCGCTGGAAACGCGCAAGTTCAAAAATCCTAACTTTGGCGGATATTTACGCCGCGTTAACCAGTCAGGAGCATGCGAGCGGAGTTGCAGGGAGTGACAATACATTCACATGGGGCGAAAGCGTTAACGCTTGACGGAAGTCTCCAGCGTGGCCAACAGCCAATCACAGTGGCCGCAACCTATGCTCCGGTCTTCCATAAATGTAATTGGCTGGCTCTGCCTAGATTATTTGCATAAGGCAATCTGATTGGCTGACACACGCGTTGCCGCTGGAAAAGTTGAGCAATGTTCAACTTCTGCCGCGAACAACGGCAGTGACGCGGTGCGGACGGATCCACAATTCAGTTCGGCAACGCATGACGTCACCCATTAAAAGTGAACGGGAAGCGTTAACGCTTACGCCCCGTGTGAATGTACCGTCAGCGGAGTCGCAGTAGCCCCACTCATGACGCGACTTTTTTGCATGAATGTCACGATGACTAGAATTTCATGCGCGAATGAAGCGAGTACACTCCAAATGTTAAAGCGTCCAACTACGCGTGGTAGATGTCAAACATGTCTGATGTGAACTCACAGAGTTTACACGCTTCATTCGCGCGTGGAATGCTAGTCATTCGATACATTCATGCGGAACCAACAACCCTCCTTTTCGAAACGCTTATGGCGCTTTTCCATTGCATAGTACAACACGGTTTAGGTCACGTCAGGTCGTGTCAGCTCACCTCACTTGGCTTGGTTAGCTTTTCTATCGAGTTTAGTAACACTTCGGAGTGGGAGGGATTATAGGCGTTTCGTTATATTTGCACTGCCTACTGTTGAGACATCATACAAGTGAGAGCTTCGTTTGAATACACCCCCATACATTTATTATTTCTCAGTCTGCCACAAAATTAAAATTGACCACCAAAAATAGATGTTTACACATCGCGTTTATCACTACACCTCTGTCTCACATGACAGTTTCTGAACAAACACCAGTGGCATCAGTGAAGACAACCTAGTGAAGAAACGGACTCTATATAGCGGTTTGTTCATTTAGGGCTACTGTAGAAACATGACGACAACTTCCATGTAAGGGGACTCGCGGTGTATGAAGATAAAAACGACTCGTACTAATATAATAAAAACAATACAATTCATTATGTAAGGTCTTTATACACATTGCACATTTTTATAATAGCATATTTTTATAAAAAACATTAAATATAATAAAGAATCCCTCTTGAACAAGCTGGCGAATTTATAGTGTTACTCACGGGTGCTATTAAAACTATTAAAACCCTGGGTGAGGGGTTTGTTTAGGTTCATACTACAACGAGCAATAATAGTGATGCTTGGCTTAGTAAATGCCACTATAGCAGGTTCTGTCTTTTACTGTATCTTAAAGGGATAGTTCACCCAAAAAATGAAAATTCTGTCATGATTTACTCACCCTCGTGTTACTACAAACCTGTATTCATTTCTTTGTTTAGCTGAACACAAAAGAAGAAATTTTGAGCAACGTTTGTAACCTGATCATTTTCGAGCACCACTGACTTCCATAGTAGTATTTTTGGCTACTATGAAAGTCAATGGTGCTTCCGTTTCCCGCTTCTTAACAAAGATTTTCCTTTGTGTTCAGCAGAACAAAGAAATTTGTTAATCTCTTATAACAGCAAGCTTTCTTAACAATCTACACCTAAATTATACTTCTGAATAAAATATCTTAACAATATCTTGATAAAGCAATGATAGGAAAATAAAATCTGTGTGTGGAGTTTGCACCTGCTGTATGAAGTCCTTCCTTGGGTCATCTGATTCCCAAACAAGCATCATCTCGGGTTTCTTCCCAACTTTATGGAAGTGGAACGTCTTCAGTCCCTCTAATGACTTCATGAGAGAGACAGCAAAATGCATTATTAATTATGTCATGCATTATTCGTAAGAAATGTAAAAAGTTTTTACTAATTACAATACAATTTCATGGCTTAATACTGTTTATTTTGTAATAAACGTTCAGTATTTTACTTCATGCTATGTTTTTTTTTTAAAGTATTATTAATAATTATTGATAATTAATTGGTTATCGACACTGTCAAAATCCAGTATGGGTTGACCTCTAGTTCAGTCATTTGAGCTCTGTTACCTACTGTGCAGTGACGGGTGGTGACTGCTCACCCGAATATGTGTTCGGAGCATCATTTGTATTGCTCGTGTTTTCAAAATATGTGTTTGTTGCGACATGTGAACCATGTGCATGTGTTTTATCAAAATAAGTGCCTGCTGCATCAAAACAGTTCATGACAAAAGAGACGCTCACATTCACAAAATACACACAAGACACTCTCTTAACAGTAAACTCTGATTACGCATGAGATTATGTGAGTATCTGGCAACGCGAGCATCTCCTCTATCATAAACCCCCTGGACGCATCTGCAGCAGGCACTTATTTTGACAAGACACGTGATGCACACATGATCTCTCAACTCGCAGAACACATATTTTGAAATTACGGACCACACACATGATGGGCTACATACATGTTGTGATGAACTTTGCATCGTGTGCCCTCGAAAAAATAAGTCACCGGCCACCACTGCTACTGTGTAACATGCAAAAGAATCACCGGCTATATGAAAACTACTATTTAGACCCAGACAGGGTCATTTGGTTAGTGAACTACAGTAATCTCACAATGGTTAAAGCAACACTAATGTAGTTTTTTTACCTTTAAATAATGTCTCTAAAATTATTTCAGTGATAGAACAACTTGTAACTGGACAAATTGTACTGTTGCTGCAACCTGAGCAACCTCCTAGCTGCTACAAGCACACTCTGAAAGTGGCGATGGAGGGTAGAGCACACAGCCCCGCCCCTCCCCCTGCCTGCAGAAGAGTGTCTGATACCAGGCACTGTTGCGCTTTTCAACCATAAAGGGGTGAGCTGTAAGTCATTTTTACATGGAAACTACATAGTGTTGCTTTAAATGCTAAACTTCTTACTTTCTCCTTAAAATGCATTCTTTTATTGTACAAATCACTTGATTACCTTTGAACAATGCAAAGTCAAATATGCAGATATTAAGACAGACGTACATTACAGTAGATTCGTTTCTGCACTCCATAGCGAAGCACAAGCACATCAAAAGACTGATCCAGAACTCCCATGACCATAGCTTCAGAGTCCAGCGGTCCACACTCCTGTAAACAACAACACCACCACCACACTCGCTCATCAATACATGCTGTAAGATGCTTTATCCACTTCAATTACAAAATTATTTAAAAAATTAAAATGCGTTGTGAATGTTGATTCATTCATTAAATGTAACACCACTTTTAAAATCACATTCTTTATACGCTCAAAAGGAGTGCACAAAAATGCCATCACAACAAGTTACCAGTGGGGGGCGACAATTAATTGGTTATCATAAGCTTGCGAGACAAACTTGCTAGATAATACCACTATGAGTTTATGGTAAAGATCAAATATAAAGCATGAATTACTCTCCTAATGCCCATACCTGGTAATGTTTTTTTGTACTTGCACTACAAAGTGTTTGTCAACATACGTTATGCATGATAGTTACCTTCACAAAGACCCCAAAGAACAGCTCAGAGCTCAGCTCTTGAACTCTCTTTGAAGCGGTCTTCCTATCATTGCAGAGGGACGCTTGTTTGTGAACGTCCTCCCCTCCGAGACCCAAACGCGGCCCGCAATCTGACAGCAAAGAGAAGAGAATTCGTCATCATTTAGCAATAAAATATCCCATGATATTCTCAAGTCATCCATGTTAGCAAATTGACCAATGACTATGCACACTTGGCATACTTCAATTATTGATAATGCAGATTTTCTGTTACCAAACTTGTGTAAGTGAATCAACTTCGTTAGTTAGAGACACTAAAGTAACTCACTGAGGGAGGCGGCCAGTAGACGATGCACTATGACATCAGCGTAGCGTCGTATAGGGGATGTAAAGTGCGTGTATAGAGGCACGTTCAGAGCGTAGTGCCGAAAGAGCTTCTCATCTCTCAGTGCTCCTGAACAGAAATACACCGCCATCTAAACATGACAAAAACATAACCGAATCCTTCAAAACCTCACAGTATTACTATCAATGTAAAGAACATTCTGTGATGATATAACTTTGATATCTTTAAGGGTCATGTCAAATATTGAGATGAAAACATGAATTCTTAACACCCATGAAGGCATACTTTAAAAACCATATCATGTTTGGTCATATTGTATAAATTTGAAAAAATATTTTTGATATGAGTCAATGCACGAGTGTTATACACCCCATGAACATCTGCAATAAGGTATGTGCAAGAATGAGACAACTATTGATCAGCATGCAAGAATTAATCCCATGTTGTCGTAAAAAAGATAGCATCCAACCAAATCCACCAGTGCAACCAGTGGAAAAGTTAGTCTGGAGCCGTGTGGACACATACAGTATAAATACACAGATTGTTTAATTAAAGCACATCTTCATCTGCATCGGCCTGGAGCACATATGCGTGAGAACTTCCTTCCTGGCTCCGGCGTACTCATCATGACCGAGGTTTTCATTCAGACTCCGCTGTCAAAAACAATGAACATGTTTGGTACACAATAACAACAACTTGATCTCTTAGCTCTTCCTTTATTTTCATTTCATGTTCACGGCTTTTAATATCACATTTGTTTTAAACAGCTGTGCTCACGGGCAACATTATATGACAATTAAAAAAAGTAGTTAGTAATATTAAAATCATGAGTGCGAGACACTCACGTGCAGATCTCCAGATGAGGAGAAGTCGATGTCGATGCCCATCTGGTCGCAGAACTCCTGCAGGTCATTCACCATCTTGCTCTGAGGCGGCGGGTGTCTCCGGAGGAGGGCCAGTTCGGGGTACGAGCGGTAGATCTGATGGGCCACCGCCATGTTCGCCAGCAACATAAACTCTTCCACCAATCTGTGTGACAAAAGACATGTGACTCACTATAGATGTGTTTAAGCACATTATTTAATACTGAGACAGGAAGTGAAAACTTCAAAAGCTCCGAGCCAAACAAAGCTGCTTTTACATAAGCGTGAGATCGCTTGGCACTAAGAGGTTTATTATAAAACCCACAGATTGTGTGTGTGTACGAATTCTGGCTTACTTGTTGCTGTCCCGATATTGATAGACGTAACAGCCCTGAGGCATCCCAGACTCCTTGTCAAGAGTGAAAGACAGCTTCAACTGCAATTGGGAAATGCCAACATGTTAAAATACTCAGTAATGATCATATTCAACATGTTTAATATCGTTGGGAGGATGACTGATAACAATTGGCTCTTGGGGTAGGAACACATCAAACAGACTGCGTTTCCATTACAGATTTGCGCAAAACTTTAGCGTTATTTTCTAAATGTCGACAAAAGGCTATTGCCAAATGACGGTTTTCAGTAACCGATGATATGCGACTGAAACATAGTTTTTCCTCGGCATCATGTCGACTGATGTTGGTAGGTTTACTAATAGCACATCCATCGCAATAAGCATTGGGTCTCATTCACTAAGCTTGCGTACGCACAAATTTGTGTGTGAGATGTGCGTAAGGATGTTTTCGCAAATAAATCGTGATTCGACAAAAACTTTCGTATCAAAGTGTCTTCTAATTGTGCGGAAAAACAAACTTAAAACCACTTGTACGTAATCTACAATCAAATACTAGGCTATAATTATAATGTGTATGATAATGTTGATATATACAATTTACATGATTATATTTTATATTATAATATGTTCTGTATTATATATTATTATACATGATCTATATTATAATTATATACATTATATTATACATTATTATAGCCTACTTATTGTTTCTACACGTATAAAAGAAGATGCACGTAATGACAAATCTTTCACGCTTGATACGCTTTCCTTCCTCACTTTTTAAATCTCTATATAAAAGCATTTGCTCTTGCTTCTTTGTCAAACTGCTCTAAAATTTTCTGTGGACTAGTGCTGCGCTGCGGAAAGCCCTTATATGGAGCTGGTTTGGGCATGTTTTATGCAAATGACCAACCTCGTGCACACGGCCGCTTAAAGGTGGAGTGCACAATGTTTGAAAGCCAATGTTGATATTTGAAATCACCTAAACAAACACGCCCCTACCCCAATAGAATCTGGACCTTCTTTTAAAAGACCCGCCCCACACATACGCAACCCAGCAAAGATGTCGGTTAGTAGACACGCACCTTGGCTACAAGTGTGTTTTGTCGGCCCGTCTCCTTTTCCAAAGCGTTTTCAAACATTGTGCACTCCGCCTTTAAAGGCGCTCTAAGCGAATCTGTGAGACGTCACTTTTTGTTGATGTTTGAACTGTTTTCAAACAAACGGAGCGTAGCTAACTCCTCCCCCTCCCTTCCGTGCTTTCATGAACACGCCCAACCCCCACCCCCAAATCCTTCTTGTCGTTTATTGGCTGGAACAATTTGTTATGTTTTGTGGTGCTAGGTTCGGCCACTGTGTGTTTATTGCGGTTTGTG
This sequence comes from Misgurnus anguillicaudatus, assembly GCF_027580225.2. Classification (NCBI taxonomy): domain Eukaryota; kingdom Metazoa; phylum Chordata; class Actinopteri; order Cypriniformes; family Cobitidae; genus Misgurnus; species Misgurnus anguillicaudatus. The sequence continues at coordinate 13,932,980 of NC_073338.2, forward strand.
GTTCCTGGGCTGTCTACAGAGATCGCGTTTTTTTACAGTTTGGTCAGCGGACAGGCAGCAAGCAGATAGTGAGGAGACGTTTGCTGTATGTAACAAAAAATGTTTTATGGTCTAAAACACGTGAATTCGCTTAGAGCACCTTTAAGTAGAACACTCATAATTCACTAATGTAAGAATACAAGAACAAACTCATGTGCATACGCATGTGTTGTGAACTAGGCGGAAAGTTTTCGTGACAATTGTGTGTATAAATACAAAAAACGTACGCAATTATTCGTGAATGAGACCCATTATTTTTAAGTGAAGACGACATAATGGTGCGTTCGCAAATGAAGCATTAAGCACGAGTGATTTACATGTTAAGTCAATATAAAGATGCGCTAGAGTTGAAAATTTGGAACTTTGATGGATATTTGTGCCGCATTAACCAATCAGGAGCTTACGCTAGTAGTGACGTGATTACGATGTAGCGAGTCGAGGTGGAAATACAAAACATCAATGGAGGACAAAATCATCGCCACTGTATGTGGACACCTGGAGCTTTACGACACATCTTCGTACTTTAATAAAAAATGGAATAAAAGGATCTTACTTGGAAGAAAGTGAGTGAGTCATATGGTCAAATGGTAAGGCAGGTGGGCGGAGTCGGGAAAAGATCACAGCGATTAGCAATTAGCAACATGACCAACAATCCAATAAATTCTCAAATGGACAAATTCAAGTCCAGCCCTACCTTTTTTCATTTCAGAAGCTGTTTCACTTGGATATACGTCACCACGGGAAAACAAGACAATCGATTCTTCCAATTCATGGCGACTTTAATGCCAAGGAAAACCTCTTATACTTTGGAGCAGACACGTAATGAGGTGTTTCTGGGAGGTAGTACGTAATGCGTCATCTTTAAATAATGATTATGTGACTTATGCTGGTTTCCAGGCAGGTTTTTGTGCCCGTGAATCACGACTTCAAAACCACGACTCACGAACTGGGAGTACGCGTTCCAGGCAGCCTGTAACCCGTGTTTTTCCAACCTTCTACCCGTGAAAGTGCACTGGAACGGTAGTCAAACTCGTGACTACCCACCCGTGAACTCGTACTAGATTGATGTACTCCCAGTTCAGAGTCATGAGGTGTGGTTTTGAAGTTGTGATTTACGGGTTACAGGTTGCCTGGAACGCGGCATTCCTTGCATCAGGTGACCTGGAAATATGAATAAACTGCTTCCATTGTAGTTCTGCGAAATACTCCTTTCTCAAATTGCTTCACACGGGCGTAAACATTTTTTGTGAAATATGGGAGTTTTGCTAAAATCTGTTAATAGGCCGTATTTTCAATTCGCAATGTCAATTTAAAGGGTAATGGAAATGCAGCTACTAGGGGGTCAGCTGACATTGCATGCTGGCTGTGTCTGGGTGCAAAGTTGCCCTCTCTCAACTTTCAAATACCGCTACAACCTGAAAGAACTACTCGCTTTTGTGTTAGGGGCGGGGCCATGCACGGTGGCTTCAGTGCATCATCGAGACAGCGAAATATGGAAAGCTGTTTAATAACGGTGTAACTCCACAATACATAGTTCACAGTTTTTGTAACGCGTTTCAGCTATACATTTCTAACATTTATAACGTGTGTAGAAACAATTCTGTGAATGACTTTACAGACTTTAATTTTAACAGAATTTGTATTATAGTTGTTTAATAGATATGTCATTAAAAATACTGACTCGTCCATAATTTAATAAAAACTAATGAACAAACAGTAAATACACATTGTTCCTTGCTTGTCCTTGGAAGTGTACCAGTGTACTTCGTCCAAGTACAACGAGTTCTTTGAATGCCTCTTACATGTTTAAAGGGAGTTTTTTTATGTCAAAATGCATCCTCCTAATAGAGTTAAGGTTTAAACTTTTTTTTACATTTTGCTTTGTGATGCTAGAGTGTTATGTGTTATAAGCAGGGATAAACCACATGTTAACAGTTTTATGGCAGAAAGCCTGTGCCGTGCATAACCCTTAAAGATTTGAGTGAGCCCCATTGCCTGAAGGAATCACCACCCAAACAGATCCATCACTGTATTCAAAGCAGATGCATGTTCTCATAAGTTTATGACATTTCTAGGTAACAAGTGTTGTATAACGGAAAATCAGATCAATCGCTCCGTGCATCGGTTCATTCATCCGTGTAACCACCGGTATATCCATCCATCTATCATCTGTCTATCCTTTCATCCATTTAAGGATAAAAGTACTACTGCTTTAGAAGAAAGACTTTTGGATTAGAATGCTAATTTTTAACTATTTTGGTCATTCATATCACAGACTAATTTAAGTATTTAGGCCATGTTTACATCAATCCGTTTACATTTTAAAACGCATTACTTTTGCCACGTTTACGCATTTCATTTAGACTACTCCACCGTTTTCATCCCTCATAAACAAAGTGGTTCGTAAACGCTTTAGACCCTATGTTAGTTTAAGAACTCCAAGATTGCGCTGCAGTGTTAATCGTGTAAACGAACAGCTGCTTTTATGTGACAGCGCATCATTTTCAAAGTAAAAGTGATTTTTATTTAGGTAAATGGAGGTTTGCAGAAGAGGTTTTGCCCAAAATAGTAAACATAGTGGAAACAACTATTATAAACGCTATATCAGATCGTTTTAACATGAAACGCATTGATTTCTTACAAAGCTCATTGATTGGCCCGCTAATATGTACATTGTGATTGGCCTGAATACCTCCGACGTCAGCCAGAAAATGTGACGCTCCTTACCATGTTTGAAAGATTTGGTCACAATGCAATGCTAACAGGATTTAACTTACTTCTGTGAGTCTGAAGCGGGAGGAATTATGATAATGTCGTTCTTTACTACATCACCAAACCCAGGAAATAAACTGTTGCATACAATCCGTGTGTTTGTTGTAGTCCAAGAAAATGGATTTATGTTTTGAGACGATAACTCGCGTCATTGTTTACTTTGGGGTTTGTACCTTTTGCATATCGTTAACGTACTAATATACACTTACACACCAAAAGAAATGTAAAACGGTGAACTGGACGATAGTTGCTCTTTATAGAGCACCTATTGTCCGATTCATGTTTTTAAATTTCCTTTGGTGTGTAAGTGTCCAAAAGGTCCAAACCCAAAGTAAACGATGATGCGAGTCATCGTCTCCAACTTAAATCTTTTTTCTTGGACTACAACAAACACATGGATTGTTGGCAACAGTTTACTTCCTGGGATTGGTAATGTAGTTTTTCTGCGCTGAAAGCTGACACTCCGCCAGCTGCTGGCTGTTTTGAAAAACACAATGCTTCCATTGGGAACAATTTAAAACATGCACCGGCCGCGGGCCTAAAAGCTTTGGTGTGCACGCCCCTTAAAGGTCACGTTCTTTCTGATCCCATTTTTTAAACCCTAGTTAGTTTGTAATGTTGCTGTTAGATCATAAATAATACCTGTAAAATGATAAAGCTCAAGGTTCACTGCCAGGCGATATATTTTCTTTAACAGAATTCGCCTTTCAAAGCCTACAACGAACGACCGGTTTGGATTATAGCCCTCTACTTACTGCTTTAATCACATCACTAGAACAGTTTTTTTGACTAAACTCCGCCCACAGGACCAGGCAGTGACCAGCTAAGCTAACGGCAAGCTAAGCTAATGGCAAGCTAAGCTGCTATCGAATCATAACACACTAAACAAACTACACAATCAGAACTCAATGCGTATTTCTGAAGGAGGGACTTCAGAGAACAAGGAAGACATCAGCCTGTTTTTAGGACAGTGATAACAGCATCATACAGATAAGTCAATTGTGTGAAAAATATTGCATTTGTTTTACACGTGAAACATGAACACATGTTATATTGCACACAGTAAACACAATCAAAGCTTCAAAAACACAGAAAGAACGGGACCTTTAAAGCTATACATCATACTAATTTTGACCCATACAATGTATTTTTGGCCATTGCTACAAATATACCCATGCAATTTTTGACTGTTTTGGTGGTTACAGATTTTTTTGAGCTCATAAGAACCAAATATAACAAAAACGCCTACCCCTAGTAAAAACCTTTGTTTAGTCTATACTCTCAAAAAAGTATTAAATCTGCTGTATCAGCACAGGGACAAGACAGAATTTAAACAGAGACAAAGAAGGTATTAGCATTTTTTCAAAATGATGTGCAGTCTGACCTGGTCGAGCCTCAGAGCTCCGCCCTCAAAGCGCTGAGAACGGAGTTGTTTGGCGATGTTGTGCAAGTTGAGGACGGCCTCCTGTATCTCTTGTATGGAGTGGTTCGGGGAGCAGGGTGGCAGCTCGTCAGCACTGAAGCTCTTGTCAGGGTCTTCGATCATACTCTGAGCGTGATCGTAACTTAACTTAATGCAGGAACAGATGACCGATCGGCCGAACCATTCGCTCAGGATCTACAGGACATATGAAAACACCGTTATAAAAAACACAGGATTCAGAGAGCGCTTTGTAAGGACCACAGACACACACACACACACACACACACACACACACACACACACACGCGCGCGCGCTACCTTGCCCTCTGGAGAGAGCTTCCAAATGACAGAGAAGGTCAGTCGATCTGTCAAAGGGTTTAAGCTGCACAGCTCCTCACACAGAAGACGAGGCAACATGGGGATCACCTGCGACAAAACACTGAAATGTCAAATATGATACATTTCCTTAAAGGGACACTTCACCCATTTGCATTAAGCTGTGTATAGTTAGAACCCCAGTCATGTTTTTGAATGGTCATGCATCATTCCCTCTGTTTCCACTGAGACAGGAGAAATAGAGATTTCAGTGTTGCACTTCCTTCTTTCAATGATGTAAAAATCATCATTTTGCATCATTGAAAGCAGGAAGTACAATATCTTTGTAGAGGGGGTGAGACTACAAACACCCCTTTTCTCGGTCAAATAGGCACCAAATTCTAAATTTATGTTACATTTCGACTACAAATATGATCCACTTTTGATAAAGATTAAAGTTTCCACGGGTGAAATGCTCCTTTAACAATATTAGTAAGCTTAGAAATTGTACCTGACAGGAACTTTAAGAAGTTTTCCATACATTCTAGGTCATGGAAATTTAGCTTTTAAGTCAGAGAAAAGTCACGGAATTTGACATCTGGCTTAGAGTGGAAACCCTGCCATTAAAACCATATAAAACAAAGGCCAAAAATATCTGATCTGTCTGTTCACATTATAAAAAGTCTGATGTATGTCACATGTGAATCAAAAAAGGATTTGAATCATTAAACTGTGGCAATTACAATGACATAATGCCACCATCAAAGAAACTTTTACACCAAACAAAGTTAAATTTGAACGAAGATCGCTTAAACATACTCTCTATCATCGTACCTACCGCAAGGCCAATAAACAGAAAATTAGCCCTAAGCATTGTTTTCATCATGACAATCACCTTTGTAAGCTTCTAACATAAACTTGTCTGAGAAGATATTAAAGTCTAATTTCATGATCTCATTCAGGAATCTCTTTATTTTATAAATAAGGCAAGCTCAATAACCTACAAACCCTGTGATAAATCATAGCGTAAAGCCGTCTTCGCCGAATGAGAAAAAGATTTATGTGCCTTTAAAGATGAGACGGCAATAACAGACCAGTGAGGTTGCAAAATACACAGTGGAATGTGATTGTATCTCACAAAGCAGAAAAGGATAAATGGAGTCAAGTCATCAAACATTTTACATAGGTCATTTGACACATTCGTCAAAGCTATGGAAGTTTGATGACCCTGTGGTTCAAGATATAGCTCAGCATAGGACCTACGGCGTAATAATTCAAGGAAACAAATAAGAGTAGTTTAATTAAAGCTGCAAAATGTAACTTTGCCTCTCTATCGCCATCTCTGTTTGAAATTAAATTTTAGGTTATATGCGTTATAGTCAAATGATGTCAAACGGAATTAATTTCCCTCTCTGTATTAGCTGTTATTTTTATCTTGCTTTTTACTTGTAAAGCTCTTTGAGAAGTAACATTGAAAGGCACTATATAAAATAAAGATTATTATTATTATTATTTATGGAAAAGTCAGTCTCAATAGCTCAAATTATAAATCACTATAATAAGCCTTCCCTTCATGAAATGTGGTACGGTAAGGAGACCGATATTTCAATAATAAGTAAATTTGCTCAATTATTAATACTTTTTTAACAAAACAAGCTTCAGATCCCTTTAACGGGATAGTTCACCCAAAAATGAAAATAATGTCATTAATGACTCCACCCTCATGTCGTTCCAAACTCGTAAGACCTCCGTTCATCTTCAGAACACAGTTTAACATGTTTTATATTTAGTCCGAGAGCTTTCTGACCCTCCATTGAAAATCTCTGTACGGTATACTATCCATGTCCAGAAAGGTAATAAAAACATCAGCAAAGTGGTCCGTGTGGCATCGGTGGGTCAGTTGGAATGTGTTGAAGCATCAAGGGTGCATTTTGGTCCAAAAATAACAAAAATTTCGAGTTTGTTCGGCATTGTCTTCTCTTCCGCGTCTGTTGTGAAGCGCAAGACTAAAGTCACGTGACTGCAGTGAAGCTGACGACGTGTTATCCTCAGACATGTTTGCGAAGATTTTTTTTCAAACTTACAGCATGCATCTCACTCAGACTGTAAACGAAGCCGGGTGCACAAAAAAAACAGCCGGGGCGCACCAAATAACACGTCAGCCGCGTCACTGCAGTCACGTGACTTTAGTCTCACACAGACGGAAGAGAAGACAATGCTGAATAAATTCGTAATATTTGTTATTTTTGGACCAAAATGTATCTTCGATGCTTCAACACATTCTAACTGACACACTGATGTCACATGGACTACTTTGATGATGTTTTTATTACCTTTCTGGACATGGACAATATACTGTACGTTGATTTTCAACGAAGGGTCAACAAGCTCTCGGACTAAATATAAAACATCTTAAACTGTGTTCCGAAGATGAACGGAGGTCTTACGAGTTTGGAACGAAATGAGAGTCATTAATAAATTTATTTTCATTTTTGGATGAACTATCTTTACCTTTAAGCCATTCCCATATCTATTTTTAACACAATGCAAAAACACACTCTCATTACTGTAATGCAAATAAGTACTAATGATTATTTACTATTAAAGCCACAATATGTAATATTTTGTAATAAAATATCCAAAAATCACTTGCACAATGCGATATTTCATGCAGCTGTATACCAACAGTGGTGTTGGCCCAAATCCTTATTATTATTATTATTATTATTATTATTATTATTATTATTATTATTCATATTTGACACATTTGTATTTAATGTTTCAGATCATGAAACAAATTTAAATACTAATCAAAGATAACAAGTAAACACAACATGCAGTTTTAAAATGAAGGTTTTTATTTTGAAGGTGAAAGTAAATCCAAACCCACATGGCCCGTGTAAAAAAAGTGCTCCCCCTAAACCTAATAACTGGTTGGACCACCTTAGCAGCAACAACTGCAATCAAGCGTTTGCGATAACTTGCAATGATTCTGTAACAGCGCTGTGTAGGAATTTTGGTCCACTCATCTTTGCAGAGTTGTTGTAATTCAGCCACATTGGGGGGTTTGAGAGCATGAACCGCCTTTTTAAGGTCATGCCACAACATCTTAATAGGATTGAAGTCAGGACTTTGACTAGTCCACTCCAAAGTCTTCATTTTGTTTTTCTTCAGCCATTCAGAAGTGGACTTGCTGGTGTGTTTTGGATCATTGTCCTGCTGCAGAACCCTAGTTCGCTTCAGCTTTAGGTCACGAACAGATGGCATGAAATTGTCCTTCAGGATTTTTTGGTAGACAGCAGAATTCATGGCTTCATTTATCCCATCATGTCTTTCAGGTCCTGAAGCAGCAAAAGAATATTGGGAAACGGATATATCGATTGATCTCTAGAGTTATGTGAGTTGTTGTGCGCTCTTTGGGTAATTTTGGACGGCTGGCCACTCCTGGGAAGGGTCGCTACTGTTCCATGTTTTAGTCATTTGTGGATAATGGCTCTCACTGTGGTTCGCTGGATTCCCAAAGCTTTAGATATGGCTTTATAACAGTTTCGAGACTGATAGACCTCAATTACTTTCTTTCTCATTTGTTTCTGAATATCTTTGGATCTTAACATGATGTGTAGCTTCTGAGGATATTTTGGTCTACTTCACTTTGTCAGACAAGCCGTATTTAGGTGATTTCTTGATTGCGAACAGGTGTGGCAGTAATCAGGCCTGGGTGTGGCTAGAGAAACTGAACTCAGGTGTGATAAACCAAAGTTATGTTTTAACAAGGGAAGTAGGGTGAACACTTTTTCACACAGGGCCATGTGCGTTTGGATTTTGTTTTCCCTTTTATAATAAAACCTTCATTTAAAAACTGCATGTTGTGTTTACTTGTGTTATCTTTTATTAATATTTAAATTTGTTTCATGATCTGAAACATTAAATTGTGACAAACATGCAAAACAAATATTAAATCAGGAAGGGGGCAAACACGTTTCACACCACTGTACATTAATTACAAAAGTTTCCTTTAAAAAAAATCATTTTAAATAATTGTACCATCCGCACTATCCTCAGATATCTGCTTGTTGAAACTATGGCAAGACAATTGGACAAATTGGACGGCTATACAGCATTAAAATATCTTCATTTGTGTTCATCACAACAAAGAAATTTATACCGTTTTTAACAACATGAGAGTAAGTAAATGTTGACAACATTTTCATTTCAGGGTGAACTATTTCTTTAATATTATAATCACATATATTTATTTATTTATTTATATATTTATCTTAGGATTTGTTTTACTGCAGATTTATACAGTTTATACTCTCATACAGTAAAACAGCATTTTCTTTTTTGTTTAGGGTTTGCAATGTGTCCTGGACACTCCCTCATGTACCAAATGATCACTGAAATTGTTATTTAAAATGATTACAGCATGAAATACAAGAAGAAACCGTTTTATGGAGAATGACGTTTTCCATCAAACATGTTGCTTATTGAACATGACATCCCTCTCCCGTTTCAGATCATCTTTCATCTCCCGAGCAATTTAATGTGCATGTCCAACAAAATGCCATGCTGTCAAACAGTCAGACTTGTGCCTACAGCATCAACATGGATTTAATTGACATCTAAAATTGCACTGCAAATTTAAGAGACTCACTTACTTGTGTACTATTGGTTGGTCATTTTTCCACAAATAAAATATTTTGAATTTTAAAACAAATAGCACTTTTACCTTTTGGACAAGATAGACACTTGTGGCTCTTCGGCTGGCGATTTGATCCAAGGCGTTTCCTTCCTCCACAAAATAACTCACATCAGCTATGTGAACACCCACCTCAAAATTACCTAAACAAAGAAGAATACAAAGTCACTTGCACCACTTTAAAAATGTTATTGATAAACTTGAACGTTTAAATTCATGATCAGGAAAATTACCATCTGACAGCTGCTTGCAGGACAGTGCATCATCCAAATCTCTGGCTGTAGCTGGGTCAATTGTAAAAATGCATTCTTTTCTTTAAAAAAAAATACAAAATACTTTTATTAAATGTATAGCTCCTAAGCGACTCAATTTGAATATTCACATTATTCCAATTTCATTCAATAATCAAATGAAATGCAAAGAAATTCATACAAATGTTTCAAATTATGTCCCATTAGCAGCATTCTCCAACAGGTATGGTCTCAATTGTTGAAACTTTGTATTCCACTCATATTATTGCCTTTTTAAAATGAATCCTCTCATTGTTTTCCACATTTTTATAAATCACTTGGATAAAAACTTAACACTTAAATGTATTATATATATTTAGGAATGTGGTGGTGGTCTAATGGAGAATAGTAAAGCAGCCTACCTAAGATCTCTTCTCCTGGAAAGCTCACGGGCAGGGATGCTCCAGGGCAGTTCTTGAGGAAGACATCCCAACACCTCCTCTGAAAACTCAGAGAAGTCCACATCATATTCAGTCAGGATGCCTTCCGTTTCTGGCTCTATTTCACCTGCTTGTCCTAATGATTTCATAAGCCGCCTTAAATCAGACAGAAGCAAGTTAAGTTTAAAGAAAAAGTTCAAAGTATCTCTATGTTAATGTTCAGACTATGTACAGAAAACTCACCCTTCAGCGAAGTTGCTGTCCGCTGGCCAGTGTGTGATTCGACAGATGAAGAGTGTGTTTTCATAGTCGCCAGGTCTGGAGGTAAAGTTCTCAGGACAATCTGTTAGTGGCACATTTACTCTGGGTACACGGTGGTCCACAGGAGAAAACATGGCAAAATTCTTGTCTGGGAGAAATTTGAGGAAGCCTGATGCTGCCCTGGAGTGCTTCTGTTCAACAATATACACAACCTGAAATACAAAACATCCATTTACTGATGTTAAGACAACATAATAACGGTCTACAGTTGTATAAATATAAAACAATCAAGACATACCAGCCACCACCCTACTCTCTAGTTATCAGTAAGAATTGGCCATAAAAACTGGCTATGTAACGAAGCCTGACTATGATCCTTAATTTATAAATATTTACACTGATGAATTAATGAATTCTGTAATGAACAAATGGATAAACAAATGAGATGCAAAACCCTTTAAGTGACATGTTTTCTTGTAAATGAGCATTTTTATTAGACGATAAACCGAATAATATCTCATTTTTGACAAAGGTGGCACTCAGAGGTTTTTGCATCTAAGCTTCTCAAATGAACAAACGATGTCATTGTCCTAAAGATACATTCTGTATATTCTGTGGAACATATTACTAACCTTTCCAGTCCTTTGAAAAGTTTTCTCTGAACGTGATCCAGAACTGTTTGATTCAGTACCATTTTTACATTGTGTCATAACAGAGCCTAAAATATGAGAAAAATAACAGGTATTTATTTTCTGTGTCACTGCCTATAATTGGCTGCTGTTTGGTATGAAATAGAACTTTTCTTTCGGTTGTGGAAACATCCCTGCTGCCTTCAATAAAGTGAATTGCCAGATTTTTATCTCTATCCTTTGTACTTCACCATATTACATTACTTAGCCACTGGTGTACCTCATGGTTCTGTGCTCGGCCCCCTGCTTTTCTCAATACACAATTGCAGCCACTACTCAAGCACAATCTTTTCTTACTACTGTTATGCAAATTACCAATTAAGCATCCAGTATACATTGTCTGCATTAATCTTGGCCTGCCTTGTAGACATCGCAACATCAAATATGCTTTATGTCAACATCACTCTGTGTCTCACTTCACAGGTATGTGAGCAATGATCTTTGCTCAAATAAAACTATGTTCCTGGGGAATGAGTATTCGAATTTCACCTGACCTGAGCAGCTGTTTGTCCTACAATCTTCCAAGAAACATATAGCATATTATTCCATGAGCACCTGACCCACAAACACACACAGTTAAAATACTCTCTAAACCCTTGCATACTACTGTTTTACTGTTCTTCTCTACAATGTCATACTTTTTTGGCCTACATCGCTGCATTTATATTGTTTAGATCTCTCCAATGAATCGCTTGTGTTGTAGCATTTCTCTTCCTAAGATGTTTTAAACAGAAGTGTTTCCTAAATGAATCAATTTATGTATTAATTGAATGCAGATGTAATGCAACACTTTATTTCGCCTGTAAACAAAACTTGATTGTTAAAGTGTCATTTAAGGACATAACAATGTGTCATGAAGATCTCTGTTTTGGAAAAAGTGGGGTGAATAGCTTATTCATTCTGCAAACACAATCATGTCTTTCTTTGCCTGCTCACTTCAGTCACCACATGCCCCGTATCAGACTTGACACTCTGGAATCCACTGCCGTCTTTAAGCTACGAACATTTAATGATTTAATAGGCAACTTCGGCAGGCATGTGCAAACAAAGTGATTTGGATTTGATAAAGAGGAAAAAATTTATCCCAGGTCTTGGCTTTCTGGTTCCGTTTAGTTCTCAATGAGTGACTCAACAATTTCAATTCCTGTGGATATACGTAAAACTCTCTTATATATTTATAGCCGACCTGATTTCTAGAGTGATACGTCTAAACTGTTGTGGTGTGCACATGTAAATTATGGATATGCCAAAACCTTCAGTATTAATAATGACTACAATACACCATTTGATTAGCTTAGCACATCTTAGCACATGCACACAAGCTTACATAGACATGAATTTATACATTTGCAGTACCAAAAGCTGGATGACAAGTGAAAAATCAATATACCTTTATCATTGAGATTGACACTCGCCATTTTTTTGATCACCTCACCCTCCTCATCGTATTTGGCTTCCACTGTGACATCAGGAGGCTTTGATGGATTCTGATTGGCTGAACTGCTCTCATTTAGGTCTACATTGATTGCCTGCAAAATACATTTAACGTGTCACCACTTTTTACTGACAAAAATCGTATATTTTACAAGCATCTACAAGCATATGACTTTAATTCTTACAATTCATTCACAGTCATTTTACAACAGCTGTGCACGTGGCTTATCTAATCACAATTTCGTCGGCCATACAAGTCAGTCATTTTCGGATTCGGAGCCACACGCAAAGTTCCCAAAAAATGCGATCTTGCACACTTAGCACGCATGACAATCGTGTGCACCAACTGCAGACACATCAATTATAAACCAGGCTGACACATATAAATGCAACACTAGGCTACCTTTATTACATCTCTGCTTATAATGTTTGTCAATGAGATCATGTTTCTCATATTTTTTGAAGGACAGCATCTTCATGCATGGGCATACCGAAATTTTCATCCACTTGAAAAAACAGATCTCTTTTGGCACATTTCATTTACACATTTGGCAGATGCTAACTTGCCGTGCATTTAAGATATACATTTATTCAGTATATGTGTTTCTTAGGAATCAACCTATGACTCTTTGTGCTGCTCAGTGCTCTATCAACTTAGCTACAGAAACATTGCCCAATGTGCCCAATGGGTAAGCCCAAGGTAACGTAACAGTGTTGATCCGTGCCAGAACCCTGACATGTTCAACAATTCGATTACTGTAAACTTTACATTATGCACAACCTATAGCGCAAGGAGGTATAGTCTTTATATCTGTGGTCAGACTCGCTAGTGTTCAATAAATCATATTTTCGATGCCACCACTGTACATTAATAAATCGTCTATTAGAAAGCATGTTTAACGGTATAATGTCAGTAACATTTCTCTTTGGCAAGCAAATAAATTGTGTTTTTCATCATCACTTTTGTGGTTTCACCGTCTTTACAAGCTTTGAAAACAAGCCAGTATGAAGTCAGGCTCAAAATCCGCTGGCTATTATCCATACTTGACTTCAGATGATAGTGGATCACCTTACATGACTCTGCAAATCTGAGAATCAATACATTCGTGTCCTTAGGGTCTGATAGCTACATTTTCATTCGGTTTAATTGCTTTGCTCCTGATTATTTACAAAACGTCTTGACATAACTTGCCTCAAAGCATTTTAGATTTCCTGACACACAACTGCCCACACATGCACACTTATCTAGAAGTACAGGGAACCGATTCAATGATGTGGCTCATGTAAAAAAAGTTAACTTAACTTTTAAAATAAAATGATATTATAGACACAGTAAAGGTTAAAAGTTTGGAAATGTTTCTCATGATCTTAATAAATGTTTTCATCTGAAGATGTGTTTAAATATTTGAAAACACTTTTATAGACAAAAAATGTATGAACAAATTCATTTTTTCATTAGAAAACTAAAATAATGAATTAAATTTAATACTAAGGAAAAAGCTGCCAATAATAACCAAGAAAAGATTTGAAATTTATCAATATTTCTTAAAATGCATAAAAGCAAGTAGCTTCTTGAAAAAAGTCACAAATACGATTTTGCTAATTCTATGCAAAGGATGAGAATGTTAATTATAAAAAATCTTTACAAAGTACTTTATTAACAAAGGATTTTTCTGTATTGTTTTCACAGCTGTTTTACCCGTATTTTACCTGAAGTTGTGTTTTAGAGATGACAGAAATGTCTGTAAATTACTGGATAATGTCCAGACAAAAAATTACTGGTACATTTACTGTTTTTTTACAGTGTTGCAAATAATAAAATATAATAGTTTTGATTTATTTTAGTCACAACAAAATTCCTATAGCTACATTTTTGTTTTGATGAGTTTACCATTATTCTTTATTACACGGCACTCGAAAATGCTTAAAAGAGCACCTATGTCATTGCTAAAAACAACGTTATTTTGTGTATTTAGTAAAATACAATGTGATTGCGTGGTTTATGGTTAAAAACACATTATTTTCCACTTTATACAACGGGTCTGTTGAATGCTGTATTCTGATTGGCTGAGAAATGTTCCGTGGGTATGCATTAATTTCTGATAACCGCACACCTAACTTGTCAAATGTCTTAAAAATAGGCACCAGAGCAATGTTTGTGGTAACGGTGGTATAAGAGGAATAAACGATTGTCATTTTTTACAAGAAAAATAACAAATATACACTTTTAAAGCACAACTTCTCGTCATGTAGATCCGGTCGTGATGCGCCAGCTGACCCCTCAAAAATGACAATCGTTTTGCTAGATAAGACCATTATGCCTCGTTTGGGATTGTTTATAGTCCTTTGAAACTCCGTTGAAAAAAACTGTTAAGTGTTGAGTTAAGTATTAAATGTTGGGCTCTATTTTAAAGTCCATTAAAATTAGAAAAATCCTGCTATGTTTTCCTCAAAAAACATAATTTCTTCTCGACTGAACAAAGAAAGACATCAACATTTTGGATGACATGGTGGTGAGTAAATTATCTAGATTTTTCTTTTAAGAAAATTGACTAATCCTTTAATAACATATATGACATTATATTTACAAATGATTCATGTATTTGTGACATCTGAATGTCTTGTCTTATCATAAAACCGAAAGTAAACGTGTTTTTTCTCATGGATCTACATTCATTAAAAATTAGCAAATAAAATATTTCAAATCAATATTTAATGTTGTAAATAGACGTGTTATTAATGAAATAATGTCCAGTCACCAGGTAGTTATTGTGAAATAAATATGCCCTGTAGTGTGATACAAGACCCTACCCTGGCCTTGGGTCCTGATCACACTGTCGGGGCTTATTTCTGCGATAACAACAGCTGCCTATACATTATCCCTTACATAATGTGGAAAAATATATGTGAAGAATGAATAAGTGTTTCCAAACATTTGTATATATAGGTAAAGGTGCATTGTGTAACTTTTAGAAGGATCTCTTGACAGAAATGCAATATAATCTACATAACTATATTATCAGGGGTGTAAAGACCTTACATAATAAACTGCATTGTTTTTATTACCTAAGAATAAGGTTTCACACTCTTCCCCCTTCCGACACGAGCAATAAAAGCTAACGCCTCCGGCCTTAATCACACTCATACTGATATAGAGCTACAGTATATCACACTCCTACTCGACCAATATTGCTTCATTAATAATTAATGATTTAAAGGTTACTATTCAGATCTAGTCACTGCTAAACTAAATAATGATTCTGATGGTTTTTCTTTGGCATTATTAAACTAAAATTAACTACAAGCTCAACTGATTTCACAAAACCACATGTTGAAACATGACGCTAAAACTTTTCTGAAATAATCTTTGCTAGGTAACATTTAGCCATGGGTTATGTAAGGCTTTCTTTTTGTTCCAAAAACTACAAGTCATGAGTTGACGGCTACAGAACATCAAAGAAGGTTAAAGACACATACCCACGAGCGTGTAGGCCTGTCTTTATAATATGAGCACATCTTGCTGTTCAAGTTACTAAATCTGTCAAAATCTGAGTCAATTACGATAAAAGTACCTTCCATTGTTCAGCGGGGAGAATTCTCACAACAACAACATCTCCGTTCAAAGACCTGTTTCGGGCTGCAATCCCATCCAAAAAGATGTCAGCTGCCCCATCCTGCAACAAATGATTTAAAAGGCACTGACACAAATGAAAGTCATTTATTAAAACGAAAAAAAAAAAACTAAGAACAGAGGAGAGTGACTTGTAACGTATGTAACTTGATCGTTTTTTAAAGTGTATGTTCAGGAAATGATTCAATACTTACTGGAGATGGGATGTATGCTTCTTTATACCTCTTAGGATTTATTCTCAATGCGCCCTTGAATAGAATGATAAAAATATTATGAAAATCTTGTCTATGCAAGGTTTTGTCTATGTAGGTTTTCATGTATTTACTTGAATGAGTTCGCCTCTCTTCAGGCCGGCAGACACGTTCTCTGTGGACATGTACTGTTCGAAGAGTTGCTTCCTTGACCCTTTACCACCTTTGGTCTTCATATCTTTGTTGCTTAGTTGTAAACTTTCTTTTGATACTGTGAAAGCAAGAATGCCATTAAATACTTTTCTTTTAACATAGTATTGCAACACAGGTTCAAGTGCTATGACATTTGAAATACAAGGTAATCCATTTACTTTTTAAGTCACAATCTTTGGCTTTAAACTTGAAATAACACAACATTAATATATAAATAAATAGAAATATTCAATCAATCTGAAAAATTATGCCTTTCACTTATGTAATTGAAACGTCATAAAATATGAACGTAACTGTAACTAATGCACAACATCAGTCAATATTTTTAACTCCAGTATAATTTCTGACACTGCTTTATACGACTAAAACGGACATTAACTGAACCTTAACTCTTTCCCCGCCATTGAAGGGTCAATTAAGAGAAAACATTTCCCTGCCAATGACCCTTTCCTGATGAGTTTTTATGTTAATATGTAATTCCGCTATTATGTAATTAATCTTACGTAATTTATTTAAAAAACGGAGTAAAAATGAATTTAATTAATTTACAAAAGTGCAATTAAGCTTTTTACTCAAAATTTTGTATTTTTAAAGAAACCTTCCCATATTTAAAAGGTTATAAAAAGAGAACGAATGAAGATGGGACAAAAGTTTTTTCCCCCGTTTTGTTTGTTTTTTTGAACAAAGAAACATCTCATTTGATATATTTGTATGTTTATATATTTATAGAAGAAAATTTCCCTGGAAGGCATCTTTTTTTTTTTTAAATAGGCTAGCGGGGAATAGGGCTGTCAAAAGATTAATCGCGATTAATCGCATCCAACATAAAAGTTTGTGTTTACATAGCACATGTGTGTGTACTGTGTATAAATATTATGTATATATAAATACACACACATTCATGTATATATTTAAGAAATAATTGCATTTAAATACTGTATATACATTTCTATAATTTATATTATATATAAATATAAATATTTTATATATAAATATAACAATTTTTTCTTAAATATATACATGATTGGGTGTGTTTTATATATAAATAATAATTATACACAGTACACACACATATATGTTATGTAAACACAAACTTTTATTTTGGATGCGATTAATCGCGATTAATCTTTTGACAGCTCTAGCGAGGAATGAGTTAAAGTCCCAATAAAATCAAAACTGACAATTCTTATTTTTATGTAATATTGCAGTGTTTATTATAAGCAATTTATCCATGGAAGTCTTTTTTTATTCATGTGCCCTCATAAACCTCAATTAAAATCTGAAAATGTACTTCCACCCTCGTGGCAATCATTCTCTGTTGATGTCAACTAGGGCGGGAGCATCCGTTAACTCCGCCCCTTCCAACTTTCAGTCTGCTGCCAGTTCCATTTCTGAATAAAACTCCTACTTTATATCGAATCAAACCAAAGTGTAAAACACAAGCCACACCCAGTATTTTTCTCATGTGATATTACCAGTTTTACTCAGAAATACGTCACAACACGGAAGAAAAGTCGATTGTGACTTCCGGTTCATGTGGACTTTAATCTTGATATTATAAATGTGAAAAAATACAAAAATTAAATCATACTGAAACACTAATATTGAGGGTAGTGATTTCACCACTCTTTGACTTCTTGAGGTTACTGAAAAATCTAGGTCCGGTTTCAAGGCTTAGATTAAGCCAGGTTTAATGCCTTAGTAAAATTAAGACATTTAAGTGGCTTTTATAAATGAGAAACTGTGAAATCAGGCCCCAGGGTTTAATGGCGCTTTTCCATTGCATAGTACCCCACGGTTTAGTTTAGTTTGGGTCGGGTCAGCTCACCTCACTTTGGCGTGGTTAGCTTATCCATCGAGTTTAGTAACACTTCGGAGTGGGAGGGATTATAGGCGTGTTGTTATATTTGCGCTGCCTACTGCTGTGACATCATACAAGTGAGAGCGTCGCTGTACATTCCGATACATTTATTTTATTTCCAAAAACTAAGCCGACCCAAACTAAACCGTGGGGTACTATGCAATGGAAAAGCACCATAAGACAGGGCTTGGTTTAGAAAGAAGACTTGCTCTTCAATTTAATGAAATACCTGGAGTCTGAGCAGCTTTTTTGTTTGGTGTATTCCCAGCAGCCATGGCATCAAATTCAGGGCCACATGCCCCCTTGGTTTTTTTGTCTGAATTTCCTTTTGATTTTTTCTTTTTTGATTTTTTTTTAGACTGTTCCTCTGGGGCGCTCAACTGTAAAGCATCACTTTCCTCAGATCCCACTAGATTCGCTTTCATGTCTTTCTTGCTTCTCTTCTTTCGCCGTTTTTTGGACTCTGCAACCTTTTGCAACTCTGTTGTGGCATTCTTTTCAAGCGCGCCAGGATTCTCGCCCTGGTCTTCAGTGTGTGCGGCTTGATGTCCCACTTCATCCACTTGTAAGCATGTGGATGTGTTGCCCGTCTGCCCACCCTGCTGAGATGGCAAGCCATCACTGGAATAAGATGACTCCGAATTTGCCTTTTTTCTCCTGGTAACATCATTAACAGACCTGCTATCCGATGTGCATGCGTTCTCCCCTGCCTGCGCTTGCTGCTTTGATCGTGACTTGTCGTTTTGATGCTGATTCGGAAGTCGGCCATGAGCCTCCTTCTGGGATCTGGGGAGGTTTTTTCCACCTTTTCCATGTCGGGGTTTAGAGGTTTTCTTTACTTTAGGTAAAGACTCCATAATCTCTGTTCAAATATTGTCTGTAAGAAAGAATAGAAGTGTCAGTGGTTCCATTAGGCTAAAGGAAAAAAGTGACCCTGTCTGTGAAACCAAGGCTAAAGTCTTAATCTAATGATGGAGCATCAAAGTTTAATACGAGTCATTGATTTTAACCTTTGACATGACCTTACTCAGTCAATATCGAGGTTTTTTTTTACAAAATGTTCTTTACACTATGTAAATGACAATGTAGAAAACAGTAATTCACAAACAATGACTTTAGCTTTTCAAACGCAGGGTCACATATAGGTTTTAATAATAATGCGAAGTTATGCAAAGCATCACGTTCCTAGTTCTAGATTACTCGCAGGATTTAACTTTGTGTCATGCAAATTTTTCTTTGAGTTGAATATTTTAACTTTGAGGCAAATAGCGCGTTTCTGAACGATTCGCGTCATTCACATAGCCCAACGCAAGTTTGCCTCTATTTGCATACTTGCATTGACTTTGTATGTAATTTACTTGAATTTGCGTTTGGCGTGTACGCCCCATTAAAAAATATATTGGTAAAACTTTTACAATCAGGTTGTGTTTGTTAACATTAGTTAATGCATTAGCTAACATGAACTAACAATAGGGGTCTAACGATACATTGGCCGATGATACTTGCTATGCTTCTCAATGAATTACGGTGAAATAGCGCTACCAAAAGCCAGAGGGCGCTCTAGTGCAAAAACTAATAAAGGCCGCAGAAGAAGAACCATTATGCTGTGTTTACACCAGCCGCGGTGGAGGTGGCAAGTGCGGGTGATCTACACATTAAGTAAATGCAAGACGCGATTAAGCATCCTGTGGCGCGTTCCGAGTTGAAATTTCTGAACTTCGGCGGATTTCTGCGCCGCATTAACCAATCACGACCTTGCTGTAGTAGTGATGTGATTACAGGAAGCAAACGGGGCTCACCAGAGTCGCAGAAGCCTCTCCCATGATGCAGATTTCCGCGTAAATGTCTCGAATGACTAGAATTTGAAGCGCGGCTTTCACGCGAGAATGAAGCGAGTAAACTCAAATGTTCAAGCGTCCAACTACGCGCAAATAGCGTGTTTTTGACGCCTCTACCGCGGCTGGTGTGAACGCAAATTTACACAAGCAGCTCCAGAAAATGGCTTAAACATATATTTATATTAGGGATGCTCTGATCGATCAGCCGGCAGATTGCCATCGGCTGATAACGGCATTAAATGACTCAATCGGTACTCGTAAAATTTGCCGATCTCACGAACCAATCTTTGTGTTTACGTTTGTCATCACAGCTGCAATTAAAGACCATTTTTATGCAGTGTAAGCATTTTTATAACCCGTTGCTCATGTGCGACATGCATATTTGGAATTCTCCCTTTGCCTTCACAGAGATATGTGTATACTATTTTCTATAAGGACGCACGTAACACGTGTGGTTTCAGCAACCAGCCACCTCAGCTTCACCCACGTCCCGCCTTTTTACCAATTTTCGGTTATCCGCGAGTGATGCGTGGCCATGATGGCGATGGCAGGCTCCGCCCACATTTGACTTCACAAAAGCTCTTCACAAACCTATGGGTGACGTTACAGACCCTTTGTCCATATTTTTTACAGTCTATGGTAGTGACGAACAAAGAGGCACAGAGGAGACCAAAACAAAATGCCAGTCACGAATAAGAAGTCTAAAACAAGGATTCTAAAGAAAATGGCAAAGGATTTCGATATAAGAGGACATTGAGTTAAAAACGCACGGTTCTTGTGAGAGTCTATTCTCACCAAATCATCGTACGCTACATCCTAAGCTGACACTCTGGTGAATGCGCATCGGCCATTACCGTAGGCTAGTTATTCAAATCTTTCAAGTTTTAAATATGGATATTTTTCTTTTCAAAATCCAATTGATTATCCTTCCTCAAGAGGCCTTTATTAACCTTCTGAGGCAGTTTGGATTACTTATGTGAAGGATGAATGTACCTTTTGGCCTTTAAAATCAGAAGTTGTTTCATGGTGGTTGTTTAATACAAGCTTAATGTTTGGAAGAGCCAAGACATTTTCTAATAACTTTGTGTTCGACTGATAAAGGATGTACATCGAGGACGGCTTAAGGGTGCAGTAGTATTCCTTTAACATTTTTGACAGAATTTCACAATTTGATTGATTAAATGTCTAGGTCTGGGACAAGAGTAAA
Organism: Misgurnus anguillicaudatus; assembly: GCF_027580225.2. NCBI lineage: Eukaryota > Metazoa > Chordata > Actinopteri > Cypriniformes > Cobitidae > Misgurnus > Misgurnus anguillicaudatus. The sequence continues at coordinate 13,954,223 of NC_073338.2, forward strand.
CCATAGATTCTTGATATAAAAGGCATTTGAAAAGCAGCAATAAAATGCATAGTAAACAAGACAGTTAAACTGCCCATGATAGTGAAAAAACAAATTAAATAACACAAACATTACATTTTGCCAGAACATATTTGGGCACTATGGTCATGGTGACATAATGTTTACCAGACTAGTAACTGTTAACTGTAATGTCACACACATAACATCGCAAAAAAAATGCGGCAAACGAGTGTACGCAGTGTGCTTTAAACAGATATTATCTTACATAAAGCTTTACACATTACCGCAAGACTTTAGTATGAGTCACACTACTGTTGACAACGAGCTAAACAGCTACATATTGCCATGACCCTTAGGATTTAAATAGCCTATATTTTTGTGTTTTTAAAGTATACGTACACAAAAAAAGAAATGTCGGACTCACCGCCTTTATCTGGGGGTTTGGGTAATAATCTGCTGAAGTAGACCCCTCACAGTACACCCCGGACAACAACACCACTAGAAACGCGTTTCTCTTCCGGGTCTCTTAAATGAAGTGTTGCTGGTGCATTATGGGAAATGTAGTTTTTTTGCCAAAAAGCAGTGAGATTTCAAGTTTTCATGAGAAAAAGATTTGGGAAAAACATTTTTTATTTTTTTTACATGATCTTAGTTATTTAAATACGAAACATTACCTAAATTACGCATAGAAACTTAAAAATCAAATAGCAACACCTTGGTAACCACCATTGCATATTTTCGTCAAAAATTGTTTAGCCTATAACAGTTTGTTAAATTAAAGAATATAGAAACACCGACTCCATTTTAGAATATAACTTTAGTGATTATAAGCAAAACAGAATAAATGTTTATTTTTCATTCCTAAGTTAACTACCAAATGAAAGTCCCCATTAAAATATCCAAAGAAAATGAAAATACTTTACAAGATGTCACTATTTAAATAATCGTGACATCATAGCTGGATTATAAAACTCGGCGAGGAGTGGGCATGTGTGATCCAGTCTTTATTCATTATAGTGTGATAAGTTGCAACAGTCGCAGGGATGGATATGATATACACACTGATCTGCGGACTGTGCATGCTCAGTCTGTCACTTTATGCAAAACCAGTCACCACAGTCCAGGACAAGGTTTGTGTCTTTTTACGCAGAATTTGTCTGGGAGAAAAAAAATTATTTTTTACTTTTTATTGCATATGTGATGCAATTTGGCAATGTTGTGACTTCATATTTAACTAAAACAAGATAAATTAATGTCATTCTTTAGTGTGCCTTTTAAAAACAAGGTATGGTGAACATGATTGCATACTTGTTTCTGGCAAAATCTGAGATAAATTCATAATCTCATAATGATCATCTTTTGTTTCAGTCTACAAAATCTGTCTCGGCAGATAATCGGAGCGCGAGACCTTTGAGGAATGAAACAGCGGACGCGCGAGGACTGAACAGGTCGCGCGCTGTCAAGGTACCGCACGAGCTGAGCACGACCGACAAGGGAGCGAAACAGCGCCCGACATCGAGCGATCAGCACAGTCTACGCAAAAAACAACCCGTCAAAAACAGAGATAAACGGAAAAATTGCTTCGGTTTCAAAATGGATAGGATAAGTGATATAAGTGGAATGGGCTGTTAAGAGTGACTGAGGTGCTGCAGAAATGCACTAAATGCCCTACGCAGCATGGACATAAATTAACGAGCTGTTGGGACATTACAGTGGTAATTTACATTATTTTAAGGTTCATCATAGATCCATCTTTTATTCATGATTTTTTTTTTGATCTAAGGCAACTTGCTTGGATATTTAAGCTCTTGACAGAAAGAAAGGTGCTATTTATTTTTACATTTTTCCAAACTGTTTGGAATACGAGTTGGATCAGCCCTAAACCAAATTGTGAATCTTGACTAGTAGATTATTTGTAATATTGTCTGCTTTGTATATTGTTCAGGGAAAATGTAAATGTCACTTCACTGTGGATTAAACTGATATAAAAAAAACTCCAAAAATGAGTGATTTCTGCAATTCTTGTTGTAAAGTATTGTTATAAACTGACTGTTGTTGAATCTTTGATTTAATGATGTTAAATTAAAACAGTAATCTAGATGAACTGTAAAAAGTTTAAATGAGTGATACATTTTATATTTCTATTATTTCATTATTTCTCCCTTTTCCTTTCTATTTAAATGAACCCTAAACTGCAGGACATTTTTAAGACATATGCAGCAGACAACCCACATAAACATCCTTTATGCCATTGTTGAAAACAGATTGGTATAATCAAATGTAAGATGCTGAAATGGAGATGATCCATTTCTATTAAGTTTCAAGTAATAATCATATTTAGAATGTGTAAAATAGTAACATTCAAATAATGTCAATATATGAGAATAAATTCTTTAATGAAAACAATGTATCTGTCTATTGTGATACATTATTAATATACAAACTGCATGGTAAAAGAATGAACATTAACTGGTTTTGAACTAATTTAAATTAAAACAGCTAGTTTAAATTTAACTTGTAAAATCACGGTAGAGTGTATTATACTTCAGAAAAAATAAATCAGGATGCTTATATTATAAGTTTAATAATGAACAAAGTTCAGTAATTATTTCCAAAATATAATCACAGGATAGTCGTATCACTAGCTTGGATCAATATAACTGCGCAAAGTTTAGACTTTATATTGTAGAGAGAGAGAGAGAGAGAGAGAGAGAGAGAGAGAGAGAGAGAGAGAGAGAGAGAGAGAGAGAGAGAGAGAGAGAGAGAGGCTGAGGTTGGATCATCCGGGAACTTCCGCTAACTCCGCCCACATTCCGCTGACCCTCAGCAGCGCTGTAAATATGGCGGAGGTGAGAAGGAAATTCATTATTTTCTTTCAAATAAATAACATATTTTTGCAGTTATATAAAAAACTATTTTTGTACAGTGTTTTTAAAAAAATAAGTTGTTCGTATATATTTTATATTAAGTTGTGCGGTATTTTAGGCGGTTAGACGCGTGAAATTCTTTGAAATTTTATTTCTGCAAAGTTAATAGCAGCTAGCTCGCCCTCAGTTAGCCAGATACTCCTCTTATAATTTTATTCACATTAACTATCTTTATAATATTTACACAAGCACTGACGTTTGTGCTGATTATTATCGCTAAATCATGATTTTACGGATTATTATTTTAAATCCCATCTATATTTTATGCTGAATTTTATACAGATGTTTCTAATGAATGCTAAGCAAAACTGCATATCAGTTAACTTCCACTCTCGCATACACACATAAACACACACAGCATCTCTGATTCATCGTTTACCAGGAAATCTTCAACATTGGCATGTTGTACAGTTTAATATTACGGTAGATATTTAGTTCGTAAGAAACAAAATGATAAAGTTTTTTTTTAGATGTTTCTGGTATCTTTGTGTATGATTCATTTGTGCATTTTATTAAAAATATATTTTTGTCTTCATAAGCTTTTACCAAAATGTAACTTGCTCTGAAAAAACTTTCCTTCATATTGACTTCAGGGGTTACACAACTGAACACCCTTATAATGAAATACATTACTGATCCATTTGTTTCATGATTATCAGGTAATTTTCAGTCAGGTAAACAACATATGATCATGTAAATCGGTGTGAATGATTCAATTTATGTCTTTAATTGTTTTACAGCCCTCCTTGGGGAGTTCAAGCCCAGGTAAGACAGTTAACCTACTTTACCTGTCTTGGTAAAACAGATGTTTATACTTTGTATCCAAAAATCATAGCTGATATTTTTGTTAATGGCAGATTTATAAAAAACAAACTTAAGGATTTTATCTAAAGATGAAATAAGTTACACTAGAAACAATAACTAGCCTTTAATGCAACAATTAAATGTAGTCATCATACCATCGTATGGGAAAAATAGGGACTTACTAATAGGAGTTGGTTAGATAGTTCCTAAAAAACTGTTCGCTTTATAATAACCAATGCATCTTATGAAATGTATCTAGTTTTTATGTGTTTCATCTGGAAGAGAGTTCAATATAACAATTATGAGATGCATACTATGAACATTTGTAGCCCTGAGATAAACCTACGAGGGAATAAGAACTGCAACTGATGCTATTGAACACAATGAAAAAACTAGCTCTTGTCATGATGACGTTTAATTTAGATGGGCATGTATTTTATTTAAAAATATTTTATCCTGTCTTCAAACATAACTTTGTGCACTTTGCTCAATGTTGGCTCTTAAGACAAAATGCTCTCTCATATCAGAGTCACTTTGGATAAAAGTGTCTGCTAAATATATAAATAAATGTAAATGTACAATACTTTGATAAAAGAATCCATATAAATTAGAAATGAAATTTGTATAGGCTAATAATTGTATTTTTTATCATTATAATATATTAGTATTTGTATAAACTTGCTTAAATATATAACTTTTAAGTAGTTAACAGGGTTAATGCATTTGTATGCACACTTGTATGCAAAAAGAGTCTTTTTAACGGGTTATATTTTTGCCACATAACTCCTTTGCGATAAATTACTACAAAGAAATCTAAATCTTATAAAAAGAGGACATGCAAAACAAAATTAAAAGATTGTCAGATAAAACGCAATAAACGCAATTTAAAACAAACAATGAGTTACTGCCAAAATCAGTATTGTATCAGGTCAGTATTTAAAGGTAAATTCTTAATTTTAAGCAAAATACAATATCAGCTGTGTTATTCTGTCATCTTTTCTCCCTTTTTTCCCAAAACGCAATAAACGCCATTCCTCCTTTTCTGCAGAATGCAATAAATCTGCTCAAAAAAATCACAGCGCACCATTCCACAATCTTAGTTTTCCTCACCTACTTTGTACTTCCTGATCAACAAACAAACAAAATCAAAATAATACTTTAATGGCATTGATAAACCTTTAATGGTTTTCTGTGACAGGAAAGAAACGTAAGCCATTAACATATAATAATTTACGCGAGAGGCACTCGGGAGACGGAAAATGCTAGTTGCTTGTTTCCCACACAGCATCAAGCATCTGTCATGCTAACACATTGACCCCAGGGGATCTTATGAAAAACTTTCCATTATTTTACGCGAAGCCAACGAAATCGAGAAGGACCAAAACATTTTACTTTCTTGGTATAGAAAACATGTTTTTACAGAAATCAATCAAAATGGATTTATTGCATTTTGGAACCAAACTCTTCATATGCAATACTGACTTCAAGGTCCCGTTCTTTTTTTGTTTTTGAAGCTTTGATTGTGTTTACTGTGTGCAATATAACATGTGTTCATATTTCACGTGTAAAATAACGTGGTATTTTTCACACAATTTACTTATCTGTATAGCGCTGTTTTCACTGTCCTCAAAACGGGCAGATGTCGTCCTTGTGCTATGAAGTCCCTCCTTCAGAAATATGCATTTAGTTCTGATTGTGTAGTTTGTTTAGTGTGTTGTGATTCGATAGCAGCTTAGCAGAGCCGTTTGAGCTTATAGCTGGCGACTGACGTATTCCTGTGGGTGGAGTTTAGTCAAAAAACTGTCATTAAAGCAGGAAGTAGAGGGCTATAATCCAAACCGGCCGTTCGCTGTAGGCTTTGAAAGGCGAATTCTGTTAAAGAAAATACATCGCCGTGCAGTGAACTATGAGCTTTATCATACACATATTATTATGCTCTAATAGCAACATTACACACTAACTAGGGTTTAAAAAACGGGATCAGAAAGAAGTGACCTTTAATATCAATCAATCGAAATTGATAATGATTGGTACATGTGATGATGACTATTATTGTCCCAAAATTTCTTGCATGTTCACACTGTACACCAGTGGTTCTCAAACTTTTCCCGCATGCGGGCCCCCCTTGTGCACGGTGCATTCCTTCACGGCCCCCCCAAAGAAAATTTATGACAAAAACTGTTCTAAAATGTAACATTTTAATTAAACAAAACATATTAGGTTATACAAAGGAGTGCTGTTGGTTAGTAGCCTTATTTTTTTTTAGGTTTAATTACACAGAATTCATGATAAATGAATGTTTTTAATAAAATGTCATAAAACTGGGGCCCCCCTTGCACCATCTCGCGGCCCCCCTGGGGGCCCCGGCCCCCAGTTTGAGAACCACTGCTGTACACTGATTGCATTGTGGGTTTTTTCCTGTCTTTTTAGGAGTTTCGGTTGGGTCAGATAACGTTGACTTTGAGCCCTCAGCGGAGATGTTGTTACCAGAATATGAGGATGATCAGACCCCTGAAGATGAGGAGCTGCCTGAAGGAGATGCTAACTTTAGCAATGAGATAGAAGAACTTGAAAAGGTTTGAAAGTGTGCCACAGATGATCTTTATTCGGTGATAATGTTTAGACTGCCACTCTGATACTGACATCAGATGCAGAAGATAGCAGGCCATTGAAATGAAGTGTCGAGTTACATAGCACATAGGCAAGATTGCCTTAAACTGTCTCTGAGCATGATTGTATCGCTTTACGGTGACAGCTGAAGTTGAGAAATGTAAACAGTCACATAAATGATGACAGCTTTTTCTGAAAATTGTAACTGACACAAAATGTCTGATGTCTAGTATTGCGTTCACACCAGAAGCGAATAAAGCATTAAGCGCGAGTGATTTACATGTTAAGTCAATGCAAAGACACAATAAACATCCTGCAGCGTGAATGGTGCTGCACAAATTGTGCGTTTTGGGCACAATGTGCGAGTTGAAAAATCTGAACTTTGCCAGATATTCGCACAGCGTTAACCAATCAGGAGCTTGCTCTAGTAGTGATGTAATTACGATGTAGCGAGCGGAGGCAGAAATACAAAAACAAGAAGGAGGACAAAATCCTTGTAGCTGTATGACACATCTTCGTACATTTATAGAATGTATATATATATATATATATATATATATATATATATATATATATATATATATATATATATATATATATATATATATATATGACTACAAGCTAGCTGAAGCCTGCAAATTGACATATTCGCATCTGAATTTTACACGCGAATAATGCAAATGTCATGTGCGAATGAAACGAGTTAACTCAAAATGTGCAAGCGTCCTACTCCGCGTAAATAGCACGATTTATTAATTTCATTCACTTCTGGTGTGAACGCACTGTCAGGACACTTTTTGTCAGTAAAATCTGTCCGTAGTGTCATTTTTCCAGAAGTAATTTTTTAAAGATTAAGTTGACTAAAATGCAGGTCATGTTCTCTTTGTATTTCATGTATTTCGACTTATCTCGGTCTTGACAGGACTTGATTCAAAAACTGGATAATGATGTTAACGCACAATATATGACTAATGTCTGTGAACTGCAGGAGGGGGAAATGCCCATCCAGGAGCTTCTGAACCTCTATAGATATGGTGGCAGCGGGTCGCCAGAGGATGAAGAGGAGGAGGAAGATGAGGAGGAGGATGTGGATGGAGATGGAGATGAAGACGATGATGATGAAGGAGAGGACATAGATAACGATGAGAGCAGCAGAAGCACTGAAGAACTAAAGAAGAACAAGGTTTGTCCAATGAGGAACTTTGATGTTAAAGGGACACTCTTTTTTTTTGAAAATATGCTCATTTTCCAGCTCCCCTAGTGTTAAACATTTGATTCTTACCGTTTTGGAATCCATTCAGCTGATCTCTGGTCTGGTGCTAGCACTTTTAGCATAGCTTAGCACAATCCATTGAATCTGATTAGACCATTAGCATCACGCTAAAAAATAACCAAAGAGTTTTGATATTTTTCCTATTTAAAACTTGACTCTTCTGTAGTTACATGGTGTACTAAGACTGACGGAAAATTTAAAGTTGTGATTTTCTAGGCAGATATGGCTATGAACTATACTCTCAAACTGGCGTAATAATCAGGGACTTTGCTGCTGTAACATGACTGCAGCAGGGGAAGTGATATTACTCTGTGGCCGAAAATAGTCCCCTGCTATTGAAAGTAACCAACTATTTTTGGACTAAGTTTTAAATAGGAAAAATATCGAAACACTTTGGTTATTTTTTAGCATGATGCTAATGGTCTAATCAGATTCAATGTATTATGCTAAGCTATGCTAAAAGTGCTAGCGCCAGACCCGGAGATCAGCTGAATGGATTCCAAAATGGTAAAAATCAAAGATTTCCATATTGATGATCCATTATTGCCTGAAACCATAATCAGTAACAAGGTTTTCTCTCTATTATCTACATGTTAATATCAGATCCAGACGGCTTGACGTATGTGTGTTTTGCATATTTTTTGTAGGAAGGTGGTGGAGGGAAGATCTCCAAGGGTCTGGCAGATAAGAGTCACTCCGCTGATGGTCGAACATGTGCAGTAAAAGCCTGTAACACATCTGAACTCATACGTTCTCAGAACCGCAGTTACTTTCAGAGTAAGGGACTCCTGCTTAATCTAACATGTGAACTGTGCCCTGTTTTGCCCGCATGAAAGCCCCCAAAATCATCATGTGCTTTATGTTGTTAATTTATATAAAATGTTATTTGTGCTAAGACATCTGTTGTTAAAAGATGACTTGTTGAATTGCTGTTAAGATAATGAAGTAGATGAGGAATCAGAGGAGGATGAAGACTATATTCCCTCTGAGGACTGGAAGAAAGTAAAGACTGTTACACTATTTTATCATCATAACCCTTCTTCACATCTTCTCTGTGTAAGCTAGGATGTAATGTTTGATGTGTGTGTGTTCTCAACAGGAGATCATGGTTGGGTCCATGTATCAGGCCGAAACACCGTCTGGACTGTGCAAATACAAAGAGAACGAGAAAGGTACCCTTTACCTGTAAAGATTGGATAAAAACACTAAGGGGTGGTTTCCTGGACAGGGCTTAAGTCAAGACTTTGAGTTGTCTGAAAAGGGGACATTTCACAAGACTTTTTTAAGATGTCAAGTAAATCTTTGGTGTACCCAGAGTACGTATGTGATGTTTTAGCTCAAAATATCATATAGATAATTTATTATAATGTGTTAACATTGACACTTTGTGAGCGTGATCAAAAATGTGCAGTATCTGGGTGTGTTCTTTTAAATGCAAATGAGCTGATCTCTGCACTAAATGGCAGTGCCGTGGTTGGATTAAAGGGCGGTATTATCCCCTTCTGACATCACAATGGGAGCCAAATTTCAATTACCTATTTTTCACATGCTTGCAGTGAATGGTTTACCAAAAGTTAGTGGGTTAATCTTTTACACATTTTCTAGGTTGATAGAAGCTATGAGGACAGTGAGAACACTTAAACTTGGAAAAAGTGAAAATAACTGAAAGCAGCTTTCACTGACATATCATACATGTCAGTAGTGTTTTTGTAAGGTCTGGTTGTAAAAACTACTTAAATGTTCTAATATAACAAAAACCTAGTCCTGGCTTAATCTAAACCTTGTCCGGGAAACTGCCCGTATGTGTTCCCACGGGTCCTTGAAATTCTTGAAAGTTTGTGATTCTGGGGGGGGGGGGAATTCAAGGCCCTGGGGCGTTTTTGAAAATATACATACATAGATACAGGTCATGGAAAGTGCTTGAATCTATTTTATGCAAGAAGTTCTCTGGAAAAAAATCCATATTATTCCCTGTGTAGTGTAGGATAATATCATAAAAATTCTAGACTTTTTAACCCTGGAGAACCCACGTGTCAAATTTGGGTTCTCCAGGGTTAAAAACTAGTGCTAAACTGTTCGCTTTAAATGTTTATATATTCTGTATGCGAATGTTGATTCATACCAAAATGCTTTTGTGCATATCTGTGTATGACACATGAAAACATATGTAACTGTTGTTCCCTGAGAAGGGAACGAGACGCTGCGTCTCCCTTGCCATACTTTCTGCGCCCCTGTAATGTCGTCTTTGGCAATATTTCAGATAGCGATATACTTCCTGGCTCCCGCGTCACCCTGTCTTTGTCGTTAAGCCTCACCATTGGTTGAATTTGATATACACATTCAGACACACTTACCCCTGTAAGCATCCCCAAAGTGTCACCACAGTGACGCAGCGCGAGTTCCCTCGAAAGGGAACTGTAACAATGTATATATAAATGTCACACGATGTAACCTTGCTCTCACTTGAAATGTAGTCCTTGAATTTGAGGGTATTGGACCTGGAAAGTCCTTGAATTTGAAGTTAATAAGGTGTGGGAACCCTATGGAATAAACAGTGACAACTTTGACAACAGTACGACTTCAGTCAAAACAATATTGTGGGTGCTTTTTTATATCCTATAATATCTTGATATAGTTTTACTACTATAAACATTTTTGGAGGGGGGGCATGCTAAAATTAATACAATACATCTTTATGTTGTTTTGGTCTCACGGGTTGCACGCGAAAACAAACACGGTGTGATCAGTGTGCTGAGATTAACAAACGCATGACTTGTATGAACCAATTCTTACATGAATCTTTCGAAACGGTTTTAAGTCGTGGGTTTTAATAGATTGGTGATAAACTGTTAATCAGAACTGCTAAATTCTGATTTAATGGCAAAAACTATGACTAACATTTTCTGATTTTTTGGTACACACTAAACCAATGAAATTCCTACCAGTCGTACCATGATGTTATTTATTTTACATCTAAAACACATATACATTTTTTTTACATTTCAGAACTGCGGTGTTAAAGTGTTAAACGGTATTTGTATAAGATTAATGTTTTAGCAACATTTGTTCAGATGTTTTCGAGACAACATGATACACATGTTCAGTGTTCTGAATCTTGAACTCTATCGTTCACAGTGTATGAAAACGACGACCAGCTGCTGTGGAATCCTGAGATCCTCCCTGAACACATCGTGATGGAGTTTCTCACAGAAGCTTGCCGACGGACGGGAGAAGAGACGGGAGTAGATGCTATTCCTGAAGGATCCCACATCAAAGACAATGAGCAGGTATTCAAGACCTGCCTCTCGTCTCAGTGATTCTGTAATACATTATGGGGCGGTTTCCTGGACAGGGTTTATCCTAATCCCAGACTTAAATGCATCTTTGAGATTCCTTAATTTAAAAACACCTTAATACACAATACAAACAGTGTTTTCTGCCCACAGGCTTTATATGAGCTGGTAAAGTGCAACTTTGACACTGCAGAAGCTTTACGAAGATTGAGATTCAACGTTAAAGCAGCCAGAGGTGAGAAGTCAGTATTATGTCATTTATCTCCATACGGACTACCGGCACATCCGAACTTGACTGTAAATTTCGTCACCGCCCCTTTTTGGTTGACAGAAAAGCAGCCCTTCCATTGGCTTCCATTCAAAATAGCGGAACAAAGCAACATTTTTACACAGCCGGCAGGCGTAAATAACTTATGAAATCACTCAGATTAAACACGTTGAGTATTTATCTGTCCATCCTGCCTGCCACAGAGCGCGAAAGGTACATTAACACATTTAATTTGGTCAATATAAAAACATGTCCCTTTCATTCTCACAGCGTCAAATTTGTGTAACAACGCCATCCAGTGATTGCTGGAAATATCGCTAAGCCAGTTAGTCGTATGGCTGGACGGAAAAGTGCACTCATTACTCTAAATATAAAGACATAATAAATAAATACGAAGTAACTTTCAAATACGAAGTAAAATCATTCACTTGCTTCCCTGTTGACTCGATGAGGTACGAGTAAAATGTCCGGGTAAGACACCTCTGGCCAATAGGGAGCGTTGTTACACAAATTTGATGCTGGGAGAATGAAAGAGACATGTTCTTATATTGACCAAATTAAATATGTTAATGTATCTTTCGCGCTCTATGGCAGGCAGGGTGGACAGATAATTACTCAACATGTTTAATCTGAGTGATTTCATAAGTTATTTACGCCTGCCGGCTGTGTACGAGCGTTGCTTTGTTCCCGCTATTTTGAATGGAAGTCAATGGAACGTCTAGTCTGTTTTCCCCCAAAAGTGGGCGTGAACCTGTTCAGAGGCATTCTATGACGTTGCGCCGGTTGTGCGTATTACTGTCATTACACATCTCTTCTTCATAAAGAACAACAATACGTTATGATGGCATTTCATCATTAAACCTAAATGTCATCTCTCATTACTTAAAGGTACATTGTGTAACTTTTAGGAGGATCTCTTGACAGAAATTTTTGTCCTGTGGCGGCTACCGTAGCTTCACTATGCGTTACGAAAAAGAATAGTGAACTGTGGACTGAGCCGTTGGTTGCAATTCGCAATATCACACCTAAATGCTGTTAAAATCTACACAGTAGACCTTTAACATCCTAAGAAGCATTAAACAATTTTTTTTAACATGAAGCAGTGTAATTGTCCACATTTGTGTACAACAGGTTTCAGTTACACAGAATTAAGTATTATTGTGCAAACAAAAAAAAAGTGATGTCCATGTATGTGTATTGTTTGTTCGCTCATATAGATTTGATGTATATGGGACAGAATAAGATGTATATGATTGGTCTTTTCTACAGAGGAACTGTCTGTATGGACAGAGGAAGAATGCAGGAGTTTTGAACAAGGCTTAAAAGCGTATGGAAAAGACTTTCATTTCATCCAGGCCAACAAGGTACGGCTACTAGAATGTACTTTTTTTCATTAAAAAAACTCTTTAATCGTGGAGTTTATAAACATGCCTATGATACCTCTAAATAACTGCTAGATAAGGGGAATGTAAACATCTTTTATTTGCTATTTTCAAACTCTTTCAGGTCAGAACGCGGTCAGTCGGGGACTGTGTGGCTTTTTATTACATGTGGAAGAAGTCTGAGCGGTACGATTTCTTTGCACAACAAACTAGACTTGGTAAAAGGAAATACAACCTTCACCCCGGAGTGACGTAAGTGCCTCTGTTTATTATTAAAACCTTAGTAGGCTGGATTGGTGCATCACAAAACATTTTATGTTTGACAAAAGAGAATTGTTGAATTTTAAATTTGAAAAGCTCAGATGCAAAAGCCACTAAATGCTGGAACGATTAATCATGAAAATGCGCGTTTTCTCAATGAATGAATTTGAATGAATTACGGTGAATTGCTGCCACATCCAAAAGCCAGAGGGCGCTCTCGTGCAGAAACTCCAATTGTGCCACAGAAGAAGTAGCATTACAAACGCTATTCCAGGAAATGTCTAAAAGAATATTTATATCGCTGTTATTCAAATTGTTTCAGGTATTTTCATGATAATAAAGAATATTTTGAATGTTTTTGTTTAAAGAGTGTTGTTTTTTTAAATGCCCGTTATAAACGACTCCGACTCATAATGATTTTAGATCGATAAGGACTTCTTACTGACCAAAACGCAATAGTACACGCACAAGCTGTGCATGAAACACAGAATCGCAGCCTTGCGATTCAGAATCGATTTTAGACAGGTCGGGACACGCGATTTATCGTTACAGCCCTACTAAATGCCACCTCAGTCAAAAATGAGATGATGATGTTAACCGAATGTTCGCGGCACATATTATACGTTCATCAGATACTTTTGAATCCACTTAATCCCGCCCTCAGGACATAATTTTTGCTTAAAACGTAAAGTTCATTTATTTTCACTGCAGAATAATTAATTACCAACAACGTATTTAAAGAATCGTTTTGGAATCAAAACGTTAATCATAGAATCGGATCGTGAAGTGACCAAAGATTCCCACCCCTAGTAGGTAGCGAGTCTTATTACAATAAAACCCGCCCCTTAATCTGCACTCTTCAACCACGCCACTGCAATTTAGTGCAAAGATAGAAATAATTGAGTACAATTAAGTTTTAATTTCAACAAACCACCATTATGGCGATCAGTGTTTGAATTTCATCAGCTCATTTGCATTTTAAAGGACACACCCAAAAACAGCACATTTTTGCTTATACCTACAAAGTAGCTATAATAAATTATCTGTGGGGTATTTTGAGCTTAAACTTCACACGTGCACTCCAAAGATATTTTTACATCTTTAAAAAAATCTCATAATTTGACCCCTTTAAGAGGGTTTTGCAGCGAAAGACAAATTGTTAAATACCTGTGAAATGACTAAAGTGACATTTGCCAATAAAGTAAAATTACTGAACCTAAACATAAGAGCCTGATATAAAATGTCAAGTGCACTTAAAAGGTTTGGATCTGAGCTCTTCATTTATTGGCATGGTATATGTAGGGGAGAGCAGGGGCGAAAGTACAATTTTTCAGAAAAGCGTAATCTTAAAAGATAATGTTTTAGACAGAGATATATTTTGGTGTTGGTCAATAACTCACAAGTGTGGTCCATCAATACCAGGTGGAATTCTATACAAATGTAAAATGACTTATTTTTATCAAATATACAGTACTATGACTTTGTTTATATGTTATGCTGCGTTTACACCAACCGCGTTTGAGGCGTCTACTACACCTAGTTTGCTGCTTGAACAGTTTGAATTGCATTCGCATGTCTACAGTGAAGTAGACGCGTGGAAATAGCAAGCATTTGATGCGCGTCAGAGGCAAAATCCGCTTCTTGTGGGAGGGACAAGTGCTATGTGGTTGTCTGTTTTTTAAGATGGCTGATGTTGATTGTGCATTTATCGAGAGTTACCGGTTTGTATTTGGTCACCTTACTATATGGAGAAAATAAACGGCGCGGGTCGATAAACATCACGTGACTCAAAAGTGAAATGTGTATTTACAACTTACCAGGTTGCCCGATGTCCTCACTGACACTCTTCCAAGCGAGCTCCTTTTTATTCCTGTCTCTATAGAAATAAGAACTTGTGTCGTATAGCTCTGGATAACTGCTCACGGACAATATCAAGCGTTCCTTCATGTTAAATGAGTGACTCCGCGGCACGAAAATCCGCCAAAGTTCACATTTTTCAACTCGGGCGTCAGCCGCAAATTCGCATCAAACGTAAAATGCACAAAAAGCACCATTTGCGTGTACCGCACAGACACTCAATTCGCGTGAAGTAGACGTGCGAATGAGGCAAAACGTGTATACAGCACCGTGCTAAACGCATCATTCGCGCCGCGAGACCTCTAGACGCACATCAATGCGTCTTCACATTGACTTTACATTAAAAACACTCACGCTTGATGCCTCTACCGCGGCTCTTGTAAACGCAGCATAAGTGCAAACATATTTTGTCGTTTATCTTTGCAAAAAATAACGAATTACATTTTCATTTTAAATTTCAGTTTCATTAAATGTTTCAAAAGAAAACCGACAGTACAAACTTGAATTGTTGAAAATATTTTTTTTTTTACAAAAATATGTACACTATAAAAATTTTATGAAACCAAATGAGAATAATACCAATTTCCAATATAATGCAAGAGTATTAGCAGCGGGACAAATGTAACAAGTGTTACTTTCGTCCCGACATGAACTCCTAACATTTAAACTCGATTTACTTTTATTTTGAAAAACTCTGAGAAAGCAAACTTCAGGATGTTTTTGAGTACTAAATAACCTGTACTGATCAGTACTATAACACACAAAAGCAGAAACAAAACGCTTTATAAGAAAAAAATTACCGCTTTAGGAATTTACTTAGCATGGATTAAAACAGCTTTCGGAACCTACTGTGACAAAATAATGCGATATTTGTCAGCTCTGTCAAGAGTTTGTGTGCTAAAGATGCTGTCATAGTTTGGAATGCAAATGTAATCTCTGAAAAAATCGCTTTGTTACTTTCGCCCCGGTTCTCCCATTTCTCTACTGTAACCGTGTGTCTTGTGCTCTCTGGCAGGGATTACATGGACAGACTGCTTGATGAGACAGAAAGCACTACATCCAGTCGAGCAACCACGCCCTTACCTGCCCCTTCTAGTAGCAGCACCAGCCAATCAGAGCGAGAGGATACCAGCGGTCACAACGGTACAGTACATAATGCTGCAAATCAATGATTTCAGTTCACTTTGTGTTATTTATTTTGGTTGTCTGGTTTCTAATGAAGGACTCAACAGTCATAGCTCCAGTGCAGAATCCACACAAACACTAAGCAGTATGAACGAGATGAAGAGCGAGTCCCTTCATTCGAACGGAGCGGACAGCGTACCCACAGATCATCCGGACTCTAATGGCTGTAAACTTACAGACGCTCTTAACGTGGACACTAACGGCTCTGTGAAACGCCAGCAGGACTGCCAGTCTCCCGACAGGCCGACAAAAAAGTGCCGGACAGAATTAGACACGCCGGTCCAGGTTGAGATGGACGCTTCCAGAGCGAAGGAAGATTAAACGAGACCAAAGTAGAAAGCGGGGAGACGGGACAGCGCTGTGACCCCCATCAAACCCTAAACCCAAAGCCAAGCTGCTCCACAAACACCACTCTTCAGCTCCAACTCTAGTTTTTTCACAAAACTATTTTACAGAGAAATGTATATTCTTTTTGTAACGGATTTTGTCTGATATTTTTGTACTGACAAGATATTTATATTTTTATTAGGACGTTTTGACAATATGCTGTAAAAGCCATTATGCATTATTCATAAGGATGATTGTTGTTAGGCGTGGCCTCCTGCCTTGAGGGCGGGGTCAGTGTGCGTCTCCATGCACATCAAGCTGCATTTTTGTCCTGTGCTTGACGGAGGTGTATGGTACGCCCTTAACAGCTGGTGTAGAAATAAATAAGATGATAGATTCACTCCCAAGCTTTGCTTTTTGTGTGCTTGGAAACTTGCTTGCACTTGTTTCCAGTCACTAGGTGAATTAGTGGCTCCCCAAATTAAAGATGAATATATATATTTTGCATAAAGAAAAGGAAGACTTTTCTTAGCATTAAGATTTATTATTATTGTCCCAAATTGTCATGATTATACAGATCTTTTTAATGTGTGTCCTGATTTTCATTACACTCAAAAAATGCTGGGTTATTTTATCCCAAAACGATGCAAACCAAATTAAAGGGATAGTTCACCCAAAATTGAAAATTCTCCCATATTTGTACAAACCTGTGTACATTTCTTTGTTCTGGTGAACACGGAGGAGGATGTTTTGGGGAATGTTTGTAGCCAAACCATTCATGGGCCCCATTCAATATCATAGTATTCCATTTTCCTACTGTGGAAGTGAATGGGGCTCATGATCGATTTGGTTGCAGGCATTCCTCAGGGTGTCTTCCTTCGTGTTTATCGATAAAAGGTAATGGATACAGGTTTGTACCAACATGATGGGAGAATGTTCATTTTTGGGTGAACTATCCCTTTAAACAATCTAAAAAAGGGCTTCCTTTATTTAATTCAAAATGTATATATCTTTATCTCCAAATGAAACTTTACATGTACTTGACGGTTATTGCGAGATTCACCCAACTTCATTCTTGTGGGTTTTACCTCAATCACCACATAAGATGGTAAAATGTCGTATAGATTTGTTAACTTGCACACAATTCATGCTTTTGATAATCATTGTAAATGTATTTAAAGTTTTTCCTTTCAAGTTTTTGTACATTGTAGATACACAGCTGATGATTGTGCGAAAACGTACATCCTTGCGTTTAACAAAGCTGGATGTTTGTATCAGACAAACGCTAATCGTGACTGATCACTAACAGGTTTCTCAATCCGGTATGGCTATCAATGCAAAATCAGACATTTTATTTCTAGAGCCATGCTTTCACGAATCCTGTTTAGTGATGGGAAGATCCTGTGATCTCAGATGCCTTAATTGAAATGCACACTTACGTGCAGACCTTTAAATCTTTTAGAGATCTACTATTCACTGACGAGTATATTGACCCACCCGTTGACTTGTTTACTGTTAATTCTGTAAAAAGCGTTAATCTTTAAAGTGGTACGTGTGGGGTGTACTGCATCCCCTCGCTGATCAGAACTTCCTGAAATCATAAATAGGATAACTTCTGAATTCACACTGGCCCAATGCAGATGAGGAACAGCTGATGGTGTGTTGTCTTCAATTATCCACTGCTTTTTGTAATGGAGAGGTATTTATTAAAACCATGATTGTAAGACTTCAGTTGATCCGCTGACGTTTATCTAATAAATATTGTGAATGTACTCTGAGCTTTAGTATTTGATTCTGGGTGGTCAAGCATTATGTGATCATATATCTGTATAATGTTATTATTGACGATTGTAGTCATGCACTCATTTAGGTGTCTATGTCCTGTGTCACATAAATTCCTTGATGCTTGAAGTGAGATGTGTACAGAGTAACACAAGATCCCCTCTGCTTTGTCTGGGGGTACTTGTATTAATTTGCGATTTCAAAAACAGTATATATTTCCTATCATTAGAATATGTTTGTGACATTTAAAGGAACAGTATGTAGGATTGTGGCCAAAACTGGTATTGCAATCACAAAACTTGTGGCTAAAACTGGTACTGCAATCACACAACTGGTGGCCAATACACAAAATGACAACACAATCAGTTGAGGGCTGCAACTCCACTTTTTAAATGACAATATTCTGGCCAGACCATTGTTGTGAGTGATATAAGTATTTGAAATGAAAATTATTTCTTAATGTCTAGTGACATATCAGGGCAATTTTATGATTAATTAATATACATTTCTTACATACTGTTCCTTTAAAGACAATAAGATGCTAAACAACAGAGATGCTGGTTCCCATTGACTTCCATAAGAAGTATTATTATATACTATAAAAGTCAATGGGTGCCATCAACTGTGTGCTGCCATCAATATATCTTCTATTGTGTTTAACAAAATAATGAAACTCATACAGGTTTAGAACAAGATGAGGATGAGTAAATGATGACAGGAATTTTATTTTTGGGGGAACTATCCCCTTTACATGAGCTTAAGATATTTGCTTCTTTAAATGATTTCAATAAAAACTGATAAAATAATAATTAAACCAAACTTTATACCTAATTTTATACTAGGGATGCACCGATATGGAAATTTTGGCCGATACCGATACCCGATAACTCTTTATATTTGGGGGCCGATAACCGATATATATATAGGCCGATAAATATTCATTATTTTCACAATGAAAAACTCCCAGACCGCGGACATCTTGTCTTTGCGCTAGACTAGCATACTCTTCTTAAGCCCGCAACACGTGTCATCTTTGTGCTATGTCACAGAAAGCACCAATCAAAACTTCACATGGCCAGCAATGAGCAAGTGAAGTCGTTCAACAAACCAAAATAATCCATCATTTATCGCCTTTCATTTATCGACCTAATTTTGCTATCAGACCGATAACCGATAATATTAAAAATAAGCAGTTATCGGCCGATAACGATATGTTGGCCGATATATCGTGCATCCCTATTTTATACTTTAATAGTTGTTGATAAACACAAAATAATTTTAGATAGTATTATACTGATATTTTTCAGTTAATTACATCATTTGCAATAAAAAAAAATCACAGTTTGTCCCTGAGTCATTTTGTCAATATTCTTGCTTAGAAAATTGTCATTTGATATAATGTGTGATTCATCGTAATTGATTTGGTCCACTTATTTAGTAGATTTTCAAAAATCTAAAATAGAAACGAATGGAAAAAACACTTTTGGATCCGAAGCTTGCTTCACCATTATGCTTAATAGCATATAAGGCACTATAAAATGAGTCTGCTTGTGTCCTCTGCTGACTCCCTCCATCATTTGTTGAAACTGTTGAATCGGATCATGTTTATTTCATCAACTTGTTTCTGTTAAGAGAAAAAACATTTTTTTGCATGTTATCTTAACCCAGTGGTTCTCAAACTTTTAAGTGTGCAAAAAAGGTGCATCCCCCCCCAAAAAAATATTGACATAAAAACAATCTCAAACTTAACATTTGAATTAAACATAACATATTAAATGATACAATGTATTTTATAGGGTTTAATTACAAAGAATTGAATGTATTTTTATAAAATGTCATAAAATTGGGGCCCCGTGGCACAATCTCACACCCCCCAGTTTGAAAACCACTCAAACCATTAGCGTTATTAATGTTTAGCAAAATTCTCATTTCGTTTTTGCAAACATGTGCAATTTACCGTACTTACTTTTTTGCTCCTTCGTGAAAGTGATGTAAGAGTACACAAGACTGCCAGCAATGCTGTTGAGAAAACAAAATGAGCCAGAAAGTTACTACATCAAACCCACCAGTCACAAGTGAAGCAAATATTGTTGCTTATTTCTGAAGCAGGCCACATATTGAGGTCCTGGTAGATTAGATAGTAAGAAAACAATCAACCGGTTCTTCTTATCAACGTGTTGGATGCAGGTGAAATAGGCAGGAATGAAAATCCGAGCGGCCAAATTGTTATGGCAAGAAGCCAGAGTATCTCTAAAACAACAAGGCTGGTGGGCTGCTCGCAGTCAGCGATGGTGAGATATTACCAACAGTGGTCCGAGGAAAGACAAACTGGCGACTGGGTGTTAAATTAGGGTGGTCCTTATTTCTCAACTTTCAAAAATTCATGCTCTCACCACATCAATATGTTTAAATAAATAAAAAATTTTTTTTAATGTTAATTAATATGTAAAGGTTGCTCAAGACCTTTGAAGTTTAAAGGCGGAGTCCACGATGTTTGAAAAACGCTTTGGAAAAGGAGACGGGCCGACTACCAAAACACACTTATAGCCAATCAGCAGCAAGCAGTGTGTCTATAACCGACATCCTTGCCGGGTTGCGTATGTGTGGGGCGGGTCTATCAACAGAAGGTCCAGATTCTATTGGGGTAGGGACGTGTTTGTTTAGGTGATTTCAAATATCAACATTGGCTTTCAAACATCGTGGACTCCGCCTTTAACACATTGGCATATTATGTGATACTTTGTGCTAGCATGTGTAATTGTTTAATAATATATACTTATTTGACCATGCTCCATGCATTAAAAACTCCTGTTTTAGTTGTGATATGTCTTTCAAAGCAAATAGCTTCAATGTGAATGAAGCACAATAGACAATATACACAATGGCTGAAGCAACACGAAGCAAGTCCCCTATATGGTTATATGGTCGGATCAGAAGAGCCTGAAATAACTACAACAAAGTTACCCTCCATTTTTAAATGGTACAGATTTTGCAAAATCTGTAATTTTGGAAATATTAAAAGGCTTTGAGCAACCTCTAGATATTGTAGGAATAATTCAAAATTTTGCACAGTGTGTTTTTATTGATATCCTAACACATTTAGGGGTGAGAGTTGAACATTTAAAGAAAAAATGACCCAATAGGACCACCCTAGTGTTAGGTACTATTGTAGATGGGCAATTAAGGCTATCCCGTCTCTTTTGAGCAAAGTAACAGCATAGCCTTCATCGCCCATTCTTCTACAGAGCGATTAACTATACACTATATGAATATAAATTCATTTGAATTGAACCAATCAGAGTGAATATGATGATCTCTGTCCACCGTCACACGCTTGTTTTGGCAGCAGACCGAAAACCAAAAGCATATTAGGCAGACGGTCTTTGTGCATCAGTGTACATTTAATAGGATACTGAGCTAAATATCACATTATTTGATATATTTAACTCTGTTAAGTGCACAAAGCAAAACATTTTAAATGATATAATAAAAATAAATCAATTCCTAAACTTGAAGTTGTACAAAAGCACGTTTCCTGAGAAATTTCCTCAATCCGAAGCAAAGTCTGTGCTGTTTACATAGATCATTGTGTATTCAAATATCACATAATTTGTCAAATATTATTATAGCCTGATGTATTTTTACCTGATGTTTAGGCCAATGAAGTTCAGCCAGTTGAAGATATAATCTCCACCAAACACCATCCCAATGTATGTCACCAAGATATTCTGTTTGTTTAAAAAGCACAGTTAACGCTACTATATTCAGTTCTTAATCATTTATAAGTCACTTATAAATTACCAACCTTGATACAGCCGACAATGGTAGTTGTTAAAGCAGAGTTATAATGGGTACATAACATAATCGAGTACATGAGAATAAACCTGCCGAAACAATCAAAGTATTATGATACAGAATGATAGTAATATGTTGTCCAGTACCTATCAGTCATGTCTGAAAGTCACTCGAATATGCAGTTTGTTTAAAAAAAGTTTATTTCAGCGATATTCCATACGGCTATCCATCCCATATAATAATACGCATATTTTTATCTTATCGTCATCCTATCTTAACAAGTCTATTGTAAGAATTTAATAGAAATTAGGTGAAAAAATATCCAAACATATTATAAGCTGGTTTGTAAACAACATACAACTTTTACTGAGACAATCCAAGATTTTAAACTGATACAATACACAAATATATTTTAGCTTGGTTATAGTTAAGTCCCATTGTCTTTTTAGTCTAACCCTTTTCACAACACTTACAATGACAAAAATCTCCGGTTGCACATGATTGAATTAAATTTTCTTAAAATAAATTGTCTTGAAAAGAATTGTTGAATCTACGCAATTTAATTATTTACACCAGTTCAATATGATTCAATCAAGTTTTCTTAAAATTAAATTAATTTTAATTAATGTTAAATTCATTTTAAGAAAAACGTATTTAATTATGTGCAACCGATGTCCAGAAGTTTTTTTTCAGTGTATGCATTGTTTGCCAATTTGCTTAGTGGATTGCGTCTATTGCTCTCCTCATTAAGTAGCTTTGGATAAATATAAATGCATTAATATCAATTTAAATGCATTAAAAGTAAAAATGAACTTTGAAGTAACAGACTTAATAAATATATAAATATAAATATTGTAAAATCTAATTACATTTCAATTATAAACGTATATATTTATTTATATGTATGTATTTATATTAAATATTAATAAAAATATTAATTTACACCAATAACTAATAAATTAATATAATATTAAAATATTTTTAATTTGAATGAATATGTATTAAGTGCATAGTAATTAAAACACTCTTACCCCATGATACATGATAACACAAACTGAAAGATAAAGAAAAGGTCGGCCCAACCATCGTATTCCAAAGCCTGAAAATATTTAATGCAAAAAAAGTTTACATACAGTGCCTTTAACTTTTTGAAACATTTGGTGTTATTAAGCTTAAAGAGTAAAATCATTGGAGGATGTTTATTCAGTTCTTACTTTCTGAAGGTCTCCAGTGAAGTGTGCCAAAACTACAGTGGGAATAACCATGAATAATGCATTATAATACAGCAGCCCATATTTTCCCAGTTCCTGAAAAGCAGAGGAAAATCTCATGAAATAACAAAAAGGTGCAACCTTTAGCAAGAAAATGTTCTTTCAGGTTTAGTGACAAAACAATAACATCATTTTATTATTTATCTGAATGTTGCACAAATGCAAGAGTTAAGACATTTTGTGCATGTTTATGTTTTTAAAGTTCACCCAAAAATATGAATTTCTTTTTTTAAGAACACAAAATAAGATATTTTGATAAATGATGGTAAGCTGATTGACTTCAATAGTAGGAAAACAAATATGATGGAATTCAATGGGTACCGTCAACTGTGCTTACCATCATTTATTAAAATATCTTCATCATTTATAACAATACTTCCATAGTATTTGTCAATGGTTTCAATCAGCTGTGTGCTTACCATCATGAACTATCCCTTTAAGTACATTATTTGTTCTTATATACTAATAGCAGTGAAGATTATAAACCAGATTATAATTTGTTACTGTTACAATCTAGTGTTGCAAGTGTGCAAGATTTGTGAAAAATTCAAGTGAAAACAAAATATGTAAAGTACTTTGTTGATACTTTAAACACAAAGGATGCTTCACAAAAATAGGTTTAGTGTTGTTTATTTCAAGCATTTTGGACTTCGCAAAGTTTTTTTATAGATTTAGGGTATTTTAGATTTTTCGGTCTCTTTATGATGGCAAGATCAGATCTCTATATGTGCCATACCGGTTTTCGTAAAGAAAAATCTCACTTTAGTATACAGTAAATTAATGTTTGGACATCTACATTGACATTTCCTACTGAAAAGCAAAGATTATTTGTTGGTAAAGCATCTAATGTGTCTAAAACTTTGTCACAGCACTGTATAAAACATCCCGATTTTAGCAATATCATCAAAAAAACATTTAAGCAGGATATGATGAATATTCACGCTGGGTTCTCTGAGAGTCAAATTACCTTAGAGTCCAGTTTTTGTTTCATGTAAACCCCATTAGCAGCCGTCAGAACGTTATTAAGTGTAATGAAAATGTATCCATGGAGGTCAAATGCTAGATCTGTACTGTCAAAGTTAAATAAAAAACATTGCATTAATGTGAATGATTCAAGCAAACATAAATCTACACTAAACTTCAGTAAACACATGGCTTTGGCTATGTCAATTAATACATACACAATTCAATGTAACAATAAATAAATGTTCAAAAAAGGTTTAAGTAAACATGAAGAAGAGCAAGGAAAGAGTGACACAGTGCAGCTCAGCAGAGAAAACAAATGCTGATAAAATGCATGGCATGAACAGCTTACCTCGCAGCTATAAATGCTCCTAAGATCATGGTGAATACTGTTGCCTTTATTGACCATGAAAACTTCTTTCTACATATAGATGAAAAACATACATTAGTATATAAGTAGAGTTGCTCTGAGTCTACTAAAAACACAGAGTATATAGACGTACTTCAGCAGGTAACCCTCAAACATCATTGTGAATAAAATCGAGAATCTTCTCAGCACAGTAAACATTGGCAGACTGCAAAAAACAAATTATTATTGGTTATTTATAACATAATCATCAACAATTCATAACAAATTCCTTTTTTTCCTAGACAAATTATGAAGGTTGACTTGACAAAGTCCTGTCTGATGGTGGTTTTCTTTCATTGTTAAGTTAACCTAATCAGGAAACTCTTGCTTATTATTAGGGTTTTTTTTAACACTTACTTGACTTGTTGTGTCCCAAAAAGGCCTGTCAGTTGATTTCCCACATACAGTAAAGGAAGTGGAAATACCTGTGAAATAAAGAATAAATTCATGAACTGTTCCAACTAGAAACTATTAAGCTTAATAAACTTTATGACTGGCATAGGCATCTGCAAACAAATAATGCTAGAGCTTTTTTATATAAAGAGGAACAAATATAAAGACACTTCCGGAGATTGACATTATCAATAAATCGGCCATGCAGACAACAGTGTTTACACAGATCTGTCAGGCTTCTCACAGGAAGTGACAACACCGCCTGCCTAGTCATTCAAAAAGCCGAAGGGACATCCGTCAAAAGCTAATACATTTTCACTGATTTCAAGTCTGTAAATGTAACAGGAGTTTTTAATTTTGCAGTATCTTTGTCAACTGCTTGAGTCGAGAGCAGACTTTTAGTCGTTACTTTACATTTACTTTCGTTTGTGTTACCTTTACACACATGCGCACATGAATAAAACGGCAAGAAAGCCAGTTAAGGCATTTAACACGAAATCGGGGTAATGGGCAAAAAACTACCCGTATTGTTTGAATTTAGCAGTTTATGACCCGCACAACGAAAACCGTTTTACGTCTTAACATGACTTTAGACATTCTAAATTTATTACGCATAATTGGAGTACGATTGTAAATGTAAACGCACTCACTACTGATTCCCAATGAACACATCTATTTGGAAAAAGTTGGTAATGTGGATGTTTCAGTAACCAAATTATAATCATAAATTATTTTACCTTAAAACGAAGTTTTATCAGATAAAATTGCTTATTAGAGATTGCACTGATATTACATTTTTTCACCGTTACCGATAGTCGATTATTCCGACTAAAATCTGCCATACCGATAGTTTGGTGGTTTTTTGAAGATTACATTTTCTGAATGACCATTAATATTAAAGGAATAGTCTACTCATTTTCAATATTAAAATATGTTATTATTACCTTATCTAAGAATTGTTGATACATCCCTCTATCATCTGTGTGCGTGCACGTAAGAGCTGGAGCGCGCTGCGACGCTTCGATAGCATTTAGCTTAGCCCCATTCATTCAATGGCACCACCCAGAGACAAAGCCAGAAGTGACCAAACACATCAACGCCCCTCCTATTTAAGACGAGTAGTTATACAAGCAAGTTTGGTGGTACAAAATAAAACGTAGCGCTTTTCTAAGCGGATTTAAAAGAGGAACAATATTTAATGGCGTAATAGAACATTTGGGAGTAATTTGACTTGCCTGAAAAGTCCGATCCCATACACACTCTCATAATGGGAGAGGGAGGGTGTTACTGCGCCGAGTCGAACTACTCCCGTGGGTGCTGTTGCGCCATACAATATAGTTCCTCTTTTGGGTCCGCTTGGAAAAGCGCTACGTTTTGTTTTGTACCACCAAACTTGCTCGTATAACTACTCGTCTTAAATAGGAAAAACGTTGATGTGTTTGGTCACTTCTAACTTTGTCTCTAAATGGTACCATTGAATGAGTGGGGCTGGGCTGAATGCTGTCGAGGCGTCGCGGCGCGCTCCGGCGCTTGCGTGCACGCGCACAGATGATGGAGGGATGTGTCAGCAATTCTTGGTTGGGGTAGTGGCATATTTTGATATTGAAAATGAGTAGACTATTCCTTTAACCTAGGGATGTTTCTTTTTTTTTTTTTTTTAATAAACAGAGCTTAAATTCATTGCATCTTCCTGTTCTTTTTTGATTGACAGGACATATCAACCATGACTAACGGCTATTTAAACTATCGGCCGATAGCGCATAGTGTGAAGAAAATCGCATTTATCGACCAATAGCAATTATTGGCCGATATATCGGTGGCCCTCTAATAAACAAATTAATAAGCAGAAACCTTTACCATGGCATTGGTTTCTGCCAACATCACTAGTTATAAAACACAATATAACAAAAATAAACATCCTAAAGAAATGTATTAGCATTTCAAACCTTACTTTTGCCAGAAAAGTGTGCTTGACCTTAAAATAAAGGCCACTAACTTGAACATACTGTTATCTAATGTGATTATTACATATAGAGAGATATCCCTTATGCAACAAAAATATACTGCAGTATATTGGAAAATATCATGTAATATATTAGGCAATATATTCCCATATATCGGATTTAATATTTATATTTCCCAATATATTGTAATATAGGCATAGAAAATATCATGTAATATATTAGGCAGTATATTCCCATATATAGGATTTAATATGTATATTTTCCATTATATTGAAGTATATGAATAGACCATACATGTATATATTGATACAAAATATATTGTAACCAAGACCAAAAAGGGCACTATGTTTTTCCATGTAATAGTTTGTCTTTATATGATTTAATATACTGCAATATATGCAGGGGCGTCGCTAGATCCCTTTTACTGAGGCACATGCCCCAGTGTAAATCTTTTGTGTCCCGTTGTAAATCTCAAGTTTAAATTTGAGCAGTTAACTAGTGTATTCCTATACAAAGATAATCGCGGCAAAAACGGATCTATATGCAATGTAGTTACCCAATTTACGCTTGTAAAAGCGACGAAGCAGTCGCATTGACTCGTGCACAAACGTATCCATGTCCATGCACGTCTTTGCGTTCATCTGCGCACAACCGCATTCAAAAGGTGACACCACGCGAGTGACTTAGCTTATGAAAACATGACCCGACTAAAGAAAGTTTCTAAATAATAATGTTAATCTTATTTTGACTCGATCATTATTGGCTTCTTTAGATGAACATGTTTTGTGCAAAGCAGGGAAAGCGAAGCAGACAAGAGAGATGATGAGTTTAAAGGAGGTAAGACAAACTACATCCTCACCCGGTCAGGTCTGAAACCTTAGAGGAAAAATCTCAGGAAAACCTCTTGTCTTGATTAGTTGTGGAACACATTTTCAGGTGTCACATTTTTTTTGCTGTGTTTTAGTTTAAAAATGCAGTTTTTTTTAATATGCAGAATTAATGTTAATTAATGTTAAAATCTTTTAATATTATTATCTAACGAAAATCTAATAACTAATAATCTTAAGAATATCTTACATCTGTCTCAGCAACAATGCAATTCTACAGACTTGTCTGTAGAATTGCATTGTTGCTGAGACAGATGTAAGATGTTCTTAAGATTATTCACTGTGCTATTTTGAAGCATCATGAATATGAATTAAAATGCACTTTTAACATACCATCTCTGTATTAAAAAATGTATTTAGTTAACACTTGTATTAAACTTGAACACAACTTTTATACAAAGATGGGTTCAAGTTTACTACAAGTGGTACCTAAATACATTTTTTAAATACATTTTTAGCACATTTTTGTTCATATTTAGTTCATTAGTGTCTCAAAATAGTACAGTGAAGTACACTTGGATAATCTTAAGAAAATCTTAAGTAGTACTAAGGATTAATTTTTAGTGTATTAAGTACAAAATTTGTGTGTGAAAATAAAGCACTTTAAATACACTATGGAATATTAAATAACCTGGGTTAACACATGAGTCAGATTTGGCGAACTGTTACTTCAAAACTCTACACACAAATCCTTACATTTCTCAGTGCTTACACCATCTGATCATATGGAAAGCACTAGCATTCAATACTGTTCACTCAAGTCAGCACAGCTAGGCTCAATTAGCAAACAATTACCAAGGTGAAAACACTAAAAGTCAAAATTGAACACACATCAATCAGATCCTTCAATAGATAGATAAAGGGCCTGAATCTGTTCACTGAGCTTTGGAACAATAGATCCACAGAGAAATGAAGGAATAGGTTGAGGAGGAGAAAGAGGAGGATGGAAAGGACGTGGTGAAGGAGGAGAAAGAGGACATGGTGAAGGAGGAGGGAGAGGACATGATGAAGAAATAGGTCGAGGAGGAGGAGGCAGAAGAGGAGGAAGAGAAGGAGGACGTGGTGAAGGAGGAGGGAGAGGACATGATAAAGAAATAGGTCGAGGAGGAGGAAGAGGAGGAGGGAGAGGAAGAGAAGGAGGCAGAAGAGTAGGGAAAGAAGGAGGACGTGGTGAAGGAGGAGGAAGAGGACGTGGTAAAGGAGGAGGGAGGGGACATGAAGAAATAGGTCTAGGAGGAGGAGGGAGAGGAATAGGATGAGGGAGAGGAGGAGGGAAAGGAGGAGGACATGACGAAGGAGGAAGAGGACTTAGTGAAGGAGTAGGAAGAGGAGGAGGATGTGGTGAAGGAGGAGGAGGGAGACGAAGGGCAAGGTGACAAACAGTCTCAGATGAAATTCGAGCCACTCTAGCTGACCATGTCCTGGTCCATGACTGTAGCGGCACAGTGTCTTAAAAACCGCTAAGGGGCTAAGTGAGAGCAATAAATGGTGACTCGTTAATCATCTTGCAAGTTTGCTGTTTATTCTCCGCATGTTTTGTTTCAATGCAGCAATAACAGTGATTTGCCCAAGATCAAATACAGCTTCTCAATAAACAAACAGTCATATATAGCTGTACGTATGTACGTACGGTCAACCAAAAAATATGTGCTCCGCACTCACCCCCATGCCTCTCACAAACACACGCAGGTGATTTAAACATACATAATTAGGTGACGCCCCATTCTCCCACGGTCACATGACATGGCTCCTACATTTCCAGCCCCTAATTATTATGACTCAAAATAATTACATTCATCAAATACATATAGGAGACATGCAAAATACAAGATCTCAAATGCATCAATATCAACATTAGTACATTTGTAAAACATTTTTTTTAGACGAGAGTACTTTTAACACTTCAGTGTCCAAAGGAAGGTATTTTACCAATACACTGCCTTATGTGAGGATAATGTTCATGTAAGAGAGTCCCAAATGTCCTTTTGAGGCAACTATCAAATATCTGCCTCTTGTAGAAGGCAGATTTTTGTCACAGGTCTATTTAAATAGTTTGTCTTAGTTTTCAGTCGCACCTGACGAACGAAGCCTTGTTTATCTGGAAATGTTTGAATCACTTTTCCAGTTATCCATGAATTACGTGGTGCTGAATCATCGATCAAAAGCACAACATCTCCTGAAATGAAGTTGCGAGATGGAGCTGTCCATTTTTGCCGCTCTTGCAACTGAGGTAAATATTCCTTTGTCCATCGTTTCCAGAACAGGTCCGAGATATATTGTACCTGCCTCCATCTTCGACGAGCATATATATCCTCCTTTAGAAAGATTCCTGGTGGCAATGATGGTGTAGACTTTAACAGTAGCAAATGATTGGGCGTTAATGCTTCAAGATCATTAGGGTCAGTTGATTCCTTAGTAATGGGACGTCCATTAATAATTGCTTCAGCTTCACATAAAACTGTATGGAGACCTTCTTCATCAAGAGTTTGTGTTCTTAGAGTTGCATTAAGAACTTTTCTCACAGACCTAATCAGTCTTTCCCATGTGCCTCCAAAATGTGAACCACTAGGGGGATTAAAGGTCCACTTGATTCCTTTCTGCAGAAGTGTGTTATTGATCTGAGATTGGTTCCAGCCTTCAATAGCTTGTCTCAATTCACGTTCTCCACCATGAAAGTTTGTACCATTGTCAGACTGCATTTCTAGGACTTGTCCACGTCTTGCGATAAATCTTCTTAGTGCATTAATAAAGGAGTCAGTATCCAATGATGATAACACTTCAATATGAATTGCACGAATGGTCAGACATGTGAAGATAACACCGTACCTTTTGACAATAGTTCTTCTACTTTTAATTTCAAAAGGTCCAAAACAGTCAACTCCGACATACGTAAATGGAGGTTTGTCTGGAGAGACTCTGTTCAGAGGTAGGTTTGCCATCTGTTGATGCGCTGGTGCTGCCTGCAAACGTTTGCAGATCATGCACTTGGATATGATCTTCCTTATGGCTCCACTAGCACCAGGAATCCAATAATTCTGATGTAACCTTGAGAGCATGTAATTTCGGCCACCATGACCCACTTCTTGATGTATGTGCTTAAGAATAATGCTGGAGATGTGAAAATCTTTTGCAAGTATAGCAGGGTGTTTTGTTTCTTCAGGCATGGCTGCCCTACTCAACCGTCCACCTACTCTTAGAACACCATCTTCAAGTACTGGATTAAGCTTGTAAATTTGACTGTTCCGTTTTACATGTTCTCCCTTTTCCAGGCTTGAGAATTCATCAAAGTATCTTTTCCTTTGGCAGTGGCGAATTATCTCCAATTCAGACCTTTTTAGCTCCTCCACAGAAAGCTTGGTTTGACCACACTGAGTCTTTATTTCCTCCATTTCCCTTTTCAACTGTTGTTTTTGTCGAGTTTCATCAATGTTAGATTGTGTCAACGACATTCTCAATGATTTTCTCTTCTGACTTAGATTTAGAAGTAACTGCTTAAATCTGAGAATCCAAGCTACTGATCTCTTTAAAAGAGTCCAAGAGGAGAAATACTGGATAAACTGCATTGTAACATCCATATTGTCCTTCACTTGCACAGTATTGGCTGTAACACTTCTCTTCAGCTCTGGATCATCTGATGAATATTCTCCCAAGTCAGTAAGATTAACTGGCCATTCCTGTTCAGGAAGAGAGAGAAACTGAGGTCCAAAGACCCAATCCTTGTTCTTCAAGAAAGATTCCACTTTCAACCCTCTTGAAGCTATATCTGCTGGATTTAGAGCAGTGTTTACGTACCGCCATTGTGATGGTTGAGACACCTTGAGGATTTCTGAAACTCTGTTAGCAACAAAGATTCGGTACCTAGAGACTTCATTTTTAATGTATTTCAGTACAGAAGTACTGTCAGTCCAAAAGACAGAGTCTTGAAGATGCATGGACAGTTCTGTTCTCAGCAATGAATCCATTCGACTTGCCAATGTTGCTGCTGTTAGTTCCATACGAGGGATGGATACTGACTTCAGAGGGGCTACTCTCGATTTTCCCATTACAAAGGCAACGTGCACTTGTGAGCTGAAATCATGTAAGAGCAGGTAAGTAACTACTCCATAACCATCCTCACTTGCGTCCGAAAAATGATGTAACTGTGCTGTTCTCACCTCTCCGAAACCCACAGGTTTGAAGCATCTATCAATCTTGAAGTTTTCCAAATCATGTAATCCATTTAACCAACTACTCCATTCCTGAGCACTTAAAACAGGAATTATATCATCCCAGCCCGGTTTCTTTCTGCACAAGTCTTGCAAGATCTTTTTTGCATATAAAATCACAGGAGACAGAATTCCTAAGGGATCATAAACAGAACTCATGGTTGAGAGGATCCCTCTTTTGGTTAAAGGTCTTTGCTGCAACACAATCTTAAACTTGAAGGCATCAGATTGTATGCACCATTGAACTCCTAGTGCTCTCTCCACTGGAAGCAAGTCGTGGTCCAAATCCAAATCCTTTACATTTTTTGCTTTGAACTCTTCTGGAATTTTCGCCAGAACCTCTCGGTTGTTGCTGATCCATTTGGTTAGTGTAAAGCCTCCCTTTGCACATATAGCAACAAGGTCATGATACAGAGAAATGGCTTTATCCTCTGAATTTACTGACAGTAAACAGTCATCCACATAAAAACTATGCAAGATTGCATCGGTAACTTCCTGGCTGAAGTCTTTGTTATCTTCTGCACAACGTCTGAGAGCAAAATTTGCACAGCTAGGTGACGAAGTAGCTCCAAAGAGATGTACAACCATACGATAGTCCACCATGTTTTGAGTAAGGTCACCATCAGGCCACCAAAGAAATCTCAGCAGATCTGCATCATCTTTTGGCACCCTGACCTGATGGAACATAGCTTCAATATCTGCCATGATCACAACTTGTTCCTTCCTAAATCTGGTTATTACTCCAATCAATGAACTTGTAAGGTCTGGTCCCTGTAACAATTGGGTATTCAAAGACATCCCTTGAAATGTAGCGGCACAATCAAATACAACCCGGAGCTTTCCTTTCCGAGGGTGGTAAACACCGTGATGGGGTATATACCATACTTTACCATCGCTACGTTTCAAGTCCTCAGCTGGCACTCTCTCAGCATAACCATTAGAAATGAGATCTTTCATGACAACTGAATACTCAGAATGAAATGAAGCATACCTTTTCAACCTTTTCATTAGATTCAGAGCACGTTGTTCAGCAATTACCCTGTTGTCTGGCATATGAACATCTTCATTTCTCAAGGGTAAACCAATAGAGTAATGACCATCAACAAGCTTTAATGAGTTGGTTGCCATTTCAATAAACTTATGATCTTCTCTTGAGAATCCAACTTGTTCACTTGTGTTACTTTCAGGAAAATCAACTTCAAATTGTTTCTGCCAAAGCTCTCCTAAGTCTGAAACTGAAATCCTGTTAACTGTAACTTCAGGATATGTGAAGACTGATTGGTCACCACTATCTCCTATTAGTGGACCATTTACTGTCCATCCCAGCCTAGTTTTAATTGCATATGGTCCATTGTCCACACTGCTGATCACTTGAATTGGTTCCATGACCTTTGGGGCATTCACTCCTATCAGCAGCTCTATATCAGAGTCAATTTCAGGCAGATTCACATGTTTCAAATGTGGCCATCTCAAAAGATCATTTTGTCTTGGGATGTTTACATTATGCACAGGCATGGTATTTTGTGTATAGGCATCTGGCAACTCTATGAAGTCTCTTTCATTCAAACCGGCCACCTCCAAACCGGAAACAATGTTGGTAGTTGTGACTTTCTCCTGACCCATAGTACGTAAGAGAATGTTAGTCCTTTTACCTGACAGACCAAGTCTGTTCATCAGTCCAGATGTACAAAAAACTGCTGTGCTTCCTTGATCCAGAAAGGCATAAGTAATCACAACCTTATTTCCTTTTTTAGATTTTACTTGCACAGGAACTATTGAAAGTTTGCATTGGTTTTCACCAGCCCCAATAAATCCACTGGACTCAAACTCCAAAACACTGTCCATTACAGCATCTGCTTGTCTACCAACTTGTCTTGAATTGGTCACCTTCTCACTTGGATAGATGTGAAGTATACTAGGGTGCTTAAGACTACATACTTTGCATGAAAGGCGATTCCTACAATCTTTACTGATGTGCCCTGTACACATACAGCCAAAACAAATGCCATTCTCCTTAATGAATGCAATCTTTTCATTATGACTCCTCTTTTCCAATAGAGGGCACAATTCCAAAGTGTGTTCACATCTACAAAACAAACAACTTTTGTTGCTAGGTGAAACAATTTCCTTTTGGTTCATTCCAGTTCTTGATTTCCTTTCCATTGTTGTAACAGTAGTAGCAAAACTGCTTCTTTTAGGTTTAAGATAAGACTGAAGTTTTCCTTTATTTGATGATTTGGTTCCTGTCAGTGCTGTAGCATCCTGAATATCTCCAAATACTGGATCAGTCATTATTTTTACTTGTCTTTCAACAAAATTTACAACGTCAATAAAGGTAGCTCTTTGATGGCTTGATTCTTGCAATTCACAAACCTTGGACCTCCATTTTTCTCTTAATTTGTAAGGTAACTTCTTCACTACAGTCAACATGTTAGTAGGTGTATTCATCTCATGCATATAGTGAATATCTTCCATGCAATTACAACAACTTCTTAAAAACAGACTATAATCTTGTAAAGCCTTGAGATCTTCACTTTTGATATTTGACCATGAGAGAACTTTCTCCATCAAACACTTGAATTTCCTTTTTTGGCAAAGACGACATACACTGTTGTTGAATCAGCAAAGATGTAATTTCATTTTGTTTATCCATAATATGGAGAACTTCATTAGTAAGTCTTGTATCAGCAGATCTTGAATCAGTGTTGGGACTGTTTCCATGCTGAACATTAAGGTTCCCAAGACCACTCTGAGTTGTTTGACTTGAATTTGGAATAGTCTGAGAATAGACAGCCTGAGATACATTTCCTGTCTTTGCCTTGGCACCTGAATTACCATACTCATTATAATAAACAATGTGTTGTGTCATATTTGTGGGAATTAATGAATCTGCATCTACATTAAGTCTCTGTGTTGTCTGTTGTCCTTTATCAAAGTAAGAATTCATTCCATCAGACTGATAAGTAACATCACTTTTAGCAGAGCGTACACTTGAGCCTTTAAGCACTTTCACTTTTGCCATAGCTGCAGCAATTTCCATTTGTAACTCAAAATCCTCCTTTTGTTTCCTTAGGCTTTGCTCCTTTTCTTCAATTGCATGCTTTTCTTTCATGAAGTTTTGACGTACCATTAGAGATGCTATATCAGCCTCTGCTTTAATACGTGCAGAAGAGGTTGTTGATGTTGTTGAGCGTCTTGCAGCAGAGCTTTGTTTGCTTGATCTTCTACTTCCAACATTAGAAATACTGTCACTTGGATTTATTTCATCTTGGTTATGCATGTCACTTTGAGACTCGTTCTGAGTTTTTGAATCATTCAGAGAACGTTGGCGTTCAGCAAGTTGCAGCTGTTGAGCTTGGTTGTTATCATTTAAGTTCTCAATTCCATGTAACCATTGAGTTGTGTTTTTTATAAACACATCACTGTATTTGTATATACTTGAGAACCATTCATTTTGATTAGTTTGCTCATCACTTGGTAATAATGGAATTACTGAATCATGAAGTTTGATTGTCTCTTTAAATAGTTGCGTCAAGCGTTCAAGTTCAGACCGTACCATTGAAACATTTTCATTGTTCAGCATGAGCTCTTTGATGTTTGATATTGAACCTTTAATCACATTGACATTTCTCTTTCGGTCTTTCTGAAGTTGTTCAATTTTATTAGCCAAAGCCTTTGCGGTAAGCTGAACTTTTCGCTTACATTTTTCCTGTTCAGTATCCGCTTCTGTTTCAGACTCACTCATGATGAACGCATGCGTGAAACGCTTTCCACAACAAGCAAACAATCCACAACAATCCACTTCATCCAAAATATCTCTTCAATTGTATATTCAAGAACACATAGCAATCCGAAACTAAACACAGCAACGGCAACAACAGCCGCGATCCAAAGCCAAACACAACGACGGCGGTTGTGTAGTTAACAGCCACTTCTGTTACACTTAATCCGCAGCACACAAGCATAAATACTGTAACTTTTGTCCTACCAGTTAGACGATAGCAGCAGACGTTGAGACTCAGTGTGTCCAAGCATGCAACAGTTCCTTATTAAGCAGACAGAGCCTTTACAATCCATACTCCATCGATGCAGCCTTTTCTCGCTGTCCCAGTCAAAGCGCACAGGCCTCTTCCCTTATCGTTCCATACGTAATGTCCCAAAAGCGTCAATTTTTTGGTTGACTTAGATGTAGCGGCACAGTGTCTTAAAAACCGCTAAGGGGCTGAGTGAGAGCAATAAATGGTGACTCGTTAATCATCTTGCAAGTTTGCTGTTTATTCTCCGCATGTTTTGTTTCAATGCAGCAATAACAGTGATTTGCCCAAGATCAAATACAGCTTCTCAATAAACAAACAGTCATATATAGCTGTACGTATGTACGTACGGTCAACCAAAAAATATGTGCTCCTGCACTCACCCCCATGCTTCTCACAAACACACGCAGGTGATTTAAACATACATAATTAGGTGACGCCCCATTCTCCCACGGTCACATGACATGGCTCCTACAATGACTATGAGGGAGGCGGGGAAACGAGTAAAGCCTAATTTGAGTCGCTTCACTGTTGCCTCCATCTTCAGAGCCTTCAGGGAAGAAAACAGATAGATGTACTTACAGTAAGACTGTTCTGTACAGTAGCTTTAGTGTGCATACACTGTTGGACTATGCTACTGGAATAAAGAAATGCATAAAATTACCTTCCATACAGATCAACATATCAGTAAATGAATGCCAGGGGTGGATCATGCAAGAGGATTTTACCCTCGCTGTTTGGCTAGGACCAATATGTGATGTGGATGAGATTCTCTGGCCTGACCCAGAACTACAGTTTTTTCCAATTGTTAACACACTAAAATGACATGAACAGCACAACTATTTAAACTGACACACAGAGAGCAAC
The DNA here is from genome assembly GCF_027580225.2 of Misgurnus anguillicaudatus. Lineage (NCBI taxonomy): Eukaryota > Metazoa > Chordata > Actinopteri > Cypriniformes > Cobitidae > Misgurnus > Misgurnus anguillicaudatus. The sequence continues at coordinate 13,990,980 of NC_073338.2, forward strand.
ACCTCTTCTCAAGTCTCCAAAAGTCTAAAAACATTTTCTGCTTTACACATATTTTGCAATTCACAATGACACTTTTTAAATGCACTGAACAAGGTTCTCTGCACAAGACACAACAATCTGACATAAAGTCACATGTTTGCCGTTTCAAAACACTACCATTCAAAATGACACTACACGAGCTAAATGGCCAATATATGTGCCACCTGCCCAAACACCTGAATGGTTAATTGTTAACACTTCAATCAGGATGTAAGCACTAGAAAAGACCACAAGAACGTCATTGGCCACAGAGCCATTATAGATGTTCCTGGCTAACGTGGTGGGAACATCACAATGTGTGCTGCCATCTCCAATATGGATGGTGTCCTCCACTGTCATGCCAACCTTGGACCATACAACACAGCCCATATTCTCACATTTCTAGAAAGACTCCACAACATGCTCATACCATCAGAGTGTATGAATGATGCAGACCAAAGAAACCGGTATGTTGTAGTATGGCACAACGTGAGCTTTCATCGTGCAGCCCCAGTCCAAAACTGGTTTGCTGACTACCAAACATTTATCGTGCAATACCTCCCACCATACTCTCCATTTTTGAACCCCATAGAAGAGTTATATGTAAGGTATATACCCAGCAGCCCTTTATGCGCATGCCTCTTTTGCAGGCTATGGAAGAGGCATGTGATGAAATTGATGTTGGTGCAATTTAGGGATGGATAAGGAGCTCAAGGCGCTTCTTCCCTTGATGTCTGGCAAGGGAATATATTGCCTGTGATGTGGACGAGGCGTTGTGACTTGTTTGGTGAAAAAAAAACATTCAACAGCATGTGTGTGTATCTGCAAATATTTTTGTGCATGTGAACAATCTAATACATATTTTAGTATTATGGCAAAGCATACTAAAGAAAAGTGTACTTTTCATTATGCCCAACTGTGTGTAGTTGGTTAGACAAAAATCTGGTAATATGAATGAAGTGTGTTTCAATTTGTGTCAAAGTTTGATTTTGATAATGTTATATGTAGTTTAGGTTGGAGTGCTTCATTTTGCAGGATATATGTGGTATTTTGCTATTTGGGTGTGTGGTTTTGTAAATTGTGTTAAGTTTTTTGATAAAACCAGACTAGTTTGCAAAATTGTGTGTTAGCAATTGGAAAAAACTGTAAGACGGGATGTTGAGGCGACATAATAAAAACCATTACAGTTGTGCTGTGTATAGCACATTAATGAATAAACCATTTTATTAGCAAATGCATACATTGATTGTGTCTTTTTGGTCATGTGAAAAGGTTTTTGAGGGGGAGAACCACAAGCAACTTACCAGTTTTGGATATATTGTTTTGAATTGATTGCACCAGTGTGTAATACTGTGTTGTAGTGTGTGTGTGTTTTTGAAAGCTTGTGTGTGTTGTCTGAGGGAAAAGCTTGGTATTTCAGTAAGAGTGAATGGTTTTGAGTGTAGAGCTTCATTTTGACCTGAAAATATGATGTTTGGAGTATTGTGTGAGACTTTATGGAATTGTCTTTACTGTTTTGAGAATATGAGGCATAGTTTCAAGAATTGTGTAAAAATGTTAGGTATAATGAAGATGTAAATTTTGCAGTAATTGTTGAACTGTAGAATAGTGGGTTAAGCAAAGGACATTGTATAGAAGTGTTGCACACTTCTTGCACACAGCAGGCTTTCAAAAAAAAGTCAGCAAAAAATGGGGGGCCTGAGCCCCAGTAGAGCTTTATATCTAGCAATGCCCATGAATATATGCATGTGCTATGTATGTATGTATGTATGTATGTATGATTTAACAATTTATACTTTCCAAATAAACAACTGCACCATATGCATGCATGTGCATGGGATATAGCCTAAAGAAAATATTGAAGACAAAAATCTGCATTACACAAATAACAGTTTTATTGAAACCGCAGTGACCTTCCTTTCATTTTCTACGTTTGTCAGTACTCTACTCAGCACCGACTGCTTCAACCAGAATGCGTGCCAAAGGCGATGGAGCATAATCCCTTGAGTAGGAAGCTGAGATTCAGGCGCGAGGAGAGGACAGGACACGTAAGAGACACTAGCAACAAGGAGGCTGATAGGTCCTGACCTATAGTCCTAACTCATACTCCTAATCAGTAGGTGGCAGTACTGCACCTAAAAGTTGTTTGCTAACCACCAGTAAAACTCGAGAAGGAGACTGATCGTTGGCATGCTCTCAACCCAGGAAAAACTTCAAGCTTTACAAGGTACATAGTTTTCAGAGGTGGTGCTTTCCAGTTTTGATTGCATCTCTTCCAGGAGAGATTTTTGTGAACCAGAGGAGAAGGAGTGAAAAGGGAGAGAGTAATCATTGTTGTTTTGTTCCACAGATGCTGTTTTAAACCAGTTTCCACGGCCAAAGCTGATGTTAGAAAATCCATCAACAGTAGAATATGCGAGCTAAGACACCAGGTGAAGTGTAAAAGCATGGGTATATAAGTCATTTAAATCAGTGAAGAGCCAAGATGGACTCCTAATCAGGATAAAGGCCTGTTCTTTTGGCAATTTATTTCTTTGCTTTTCCATGTTGCCAAAGCTCCTTGAAAGTTTGTTTATTATTTATTTATCTATTTTTGTCTGTGCATTTTGTTTATATTGTATTTTTAACTGTATAACGGCACTGCTGAAGTTTGAAATAAATAGACATTGGTAATTTAAATTGCTTTAATTTATATTTTGTATATTTTCGGTTTAATGTCACTCTTTTAACATGTAATTTATGTAAATGTAATGCAAGACATTTATGTAATGTAAAGCAAATCACATTGTCTGACCATGTGCAAAACCTCTTGTGGTTGTAATAGGTCTGTTTAGCTCTCTACCTCAAATGAGTTTTAGTATGTGTGCCTGATTAAAAGAAAATAAAGGTGGCTTTTGATAGATTATCCATTAGTCTGTGTTAATATGTGGTATAAATGTGTGTACATATTTTTATGTATATATTTCTATATAATTTTACATGTTATTTAAAATACATTCTACCATATAGTAAACATGCATGTGCCACTATATCTGTACATATATTGTTAATACATTTTGCATATCAATCGGAATATAATATGGCGGATATTTATAAATATAATATTGCATATATTTTGAGATATATAAACACATATATTATATTCATGTACAATATATTAAAAGCGACAATTATTTATATTTATCAATATACTCTAATAAATTACATATATATAGAATATATATATCAACATATTACTCATGTATTTTACAATATACTGCAATATATCGCATACATTTAGAATATATGTATCAACATATTACTCCATATATTGCCAATATATACTGCAATATATTACATACATTTAGAATATATGTATCAACATATTACTCCATATATTGCCAATATATACTGCAATATATTACATACATTTAGAATATATGTATCAACATATTACTCCATATATTGCCAATATATACTGCAATATATTACATACATTTAGAATATATGTATCAATATATTACATACATTTAGAATATATTTATCAACATATTACTCCATATATTGCCAATATATACTGCAATATGTTACATACATTTAGAATATATGTATCAACATATTACTCCATATATTGCCAATATATACTGCAATATGTTACATACATTTAGAATATATGTAACAATATATTACATACATTTAGAATATATTTATCAACATATTACTCCATATATTGCCAATATATTCTGTAATATATTACATACATTTAGAATATATGTATCAACATATTACTCCATATATTACCAATATATACTGCAATATATTACATACATTTAGAATATATGTATCAATATATAACATACATTTAGAATATGTGTATCAATATATTACATACATTTAGAATATATGTATCAACATATTACTACATATATTTCCAATATATTATGGGATATATTAAATAGTATAATGAGATGTATTTACTCAATATATGAAAACGGCAATAATTGCAGTATTGTATAATATATTGCAATATATCACTTACATATATATAATATATTCTTATATAATATATCATGATATATATTACTATGTAAATTTCACAATATATGGAGACACATGAAATATATTGTCATGTAATATATTGAGAAATATATTTTTGTTGCATAAGGGATGCCAGGTGAGTTCAGTGTACAACACAATGACACTTTAGGCATTTGCATCTCTGAAGAAAATATACATCACATTAAAGCTACCTGTATATTAAAGGAATAGTCTACTCATTTTCAATATTAAAATATGTTATTACCTTAACTAAGAATTGTTGATACATCCCTCTATCATCTGTGTGCGTGCACGTAAGCGCTGGAGCGCGCTGCGACGCTTCGATAGCATTTAGCTTAGCCCCATTCATTCAATGGTACCATTTAGAGATAAAGTTAGAAGTGACCAAACACATCAAGGTTTTTCCTATTTAAGACGAGTAGTTATACGAGCAAGTTTGGTGGTACAAAATAAAACGTAGCGCTTTTCTAAGCGGATTTAAAAGGGTAACTATATTGTATGGCGTAATAGCACTTTTGGGAGTGCTTCGACTCGGCGCAGTAACACCCTCCCTCTCCCATTATGAGAGTGAGAGGGGGAGTGGACTTTTCAGGCGGGTCGAAGTGCTCCCAAGGGTGCTGTTGCGCCATACAATATAGTTCCTCTTTTGAATCCGCTTGGAGAAGCGCTGCGTTTTGTTTTGTACCACCAGGCTTGCTCGTGTGGCTGCTCGTCTTGAGTGGGAAAAACGTTGATGTGTTTGGTCACTTCTAACTTTGTCTCTAAATGGTACCATTGAATGAATGGGGCTAAGCTAAATGCTATCGAAGCGTCGCAGCGCACTCCAGCGCTTACGTGCACGCACACAGATGATAGAGGGATGTATCAACAATTCTTAGTTAAGGTAATAACATATTTTAATATTGAAAATGAGTAGACTATTCCTTTAAAGGGGACATTTCACAAGGCTTTTTAATAAATCTTTGGTATCCCCAGAGTACATATGTGAAGTTATAGCTCAAAATACCATATAGATAATTTATTATAGCATGTTAAAATTGCCACTTTGTAGGTGTGAGCAAAAATGTGCCATTTTTGTGTGTCCTGTTAAATGCAAATGAGCTGATCTGTGCACTTGGCGCTTTTCCATTGCATAGTACCCACAGTTTGGTTTCGTTTGAGTTGGGTCAGCTTACTTTTGGGAGCTTTTCCATTAGGTGCAGTAGCCTATGTGGTACCCGATACTTTTTTTCATACCACCTCGGTTGGGGTTCCAAGCGATTCGAGCTGATACCAAAGTGACGCGAAAACACTGTAGATCACTGATTGGTCTGAGAGAATCGTCACTTGCATCCCCACTATAATGTTAGCTTTACCTTTACTGCTAGCTTGCGCTGTCTCAAGCAAACATGTTGTCATCTGTGCCCTGCTTTAAGTTCCCAAACTCCCTTTTAGCGATGAGAAACATCCACAGGTTGAGAATCAGGGACACCATAACAGTTTTTCCAGACTTGCAGTTTGTGGCGGAACATTCGCTTTTTGTGATGCCACAAAAGTAGGTAGCGCAAAAATAACGACACGTCTATAATCCCTCCCACTACGAAGTGATACTAAACTCGATGGAAAAGCTAACCACGCCAAAGTGAGGTGAGCTGACCCGACTCAAACTAAACCGTGGGATACTATGCAATGGAAAAGCGCCATAAATAGCAGTGATGTGGTTGGATAGTGCAGATTAAGGGGCGGTATTATCCCCTTCTGACATCACAAGGGGAGCCTAATTTCAATGTCCTATTTTTTCACATGCTTGCAGAAAATGTTTTACCAAAACTAAGTTACTGGGTTGATCTTTTTCACATTTTATAGATTAAGCACTGGGAACTCAATTATAGCACTTAAACATGGAGAAAAAACATCTGATTTTCATGATATGTCCCCTTTAAAGTCTCTATTGTCACATTCACAGACAAATTTGGCAAACAGAGTTAAGCCACTCACCTTATGTAGGACATTCCTGTCGAAATCTGGGAAATCTATCACATTTAATGACTTTGCCCCTCGCAACACAATAACAGTTGCCAACATCTGCACATAGAAAAATGTAGTTACTGTCATCAAGTACATTACAATATGACTTCATACATGAATTCATAAATAAACAACAACCACTTTAGTGTTATAACTGTTAATTAATACATTAACTAACAAACAAGCAAACATGTACTTCATGGTGAATGATTAGTTTGTGATTAGTACATGACTCATTTCATTCCTATCATATTTAAATTTAGAACAAATTTAGGTTATAGTTCATTATGATTCGTGTACTATGAAAAATGTATTATAAAGTCCAACCAAGTGAACTCTTATCGGCTTTTAATGGTTTCAGTATTCGCTTCCATTAGTGAAATGTTTTGGATGTGTAAATGTGTCTTACTTGGCCAATTCCCACAGATAAAGAGGATGGAAATCTGGAAACACAGTAAGGTTAGGATTTTTCTTTGGTTATTTAGTTACTTAGTTATGAAGTGCACATATGGATAGGTTGACAGCATGTTCTCTTTCACACACGCATACTGCACAAAACCCTAACCTTGGTAACAGAGTTTGACAGTAACAAAATTTACACCAACTAAACATTATTTTTTAGCTATACAAGATACTTTCTATAGACAATACATTGTTATGGCCTGTAAGCTCTTTTCACCTGCTTACAGATGTGCTACAAACTATGACCAAGCTATTTAAGTCACACCAAAGGTGAGCAACAGCTGAAAGCCTGTTGCGAAATATGACGTCACATAACGCATTGAGTTATTAGACGATCTCGTAACACATATCGCGTTAATATCTGGTCAAAAATAAATCACCTGCATGCGCTGAATGAGATGACATGAATGTTTTATTTATTACCTGTAGTTAGTGAGAACACTCTTGTTAACGACAACAATGAGAAAAGAAGAGAGTCCATAGAAAGCTGCAGCCATTAGCTTTAAAAACAACGTAGATGTCCCGGGCACTTCTCCTCGCGACACATTATCATCTTTGGCGTTTTTGTAAGTAGATCTCTTTTGATAACGCGTTTGTTTAGTCGCCATGCTTCCTTCACATTTGCACATACAGTACGAGGAGCAACCGACGTTCCAACCTGAAGGATTTCCCGTTCTCTGAACTTTTAAAGGGACAGTAGATCATTAAAGGGATAGTACGGAGCCCGTAAGGGGACACTTTGGTGAATATTTTTAGACCACACTATTGCGTTCCCACGCAATACTTTTGCGTTCCCACGCAATACTTTTGCGTTCCCACGCAATACTTTTGCGTTCCCACGCAATACTTTTTGCGTTCCCTCGCAATACTTTTTGCGTTCCCTCGCAATACTTTTGCGTTCCCTCGCAATACTTTTGCGTTCCCTCGCAATACTTTTTGCGTTCCCTCGCAATACTTTTTGCGTTCCCTCGCAAAACTTTTGCGTTCCCCCGAGAAACCTTTTGCGTTCGCTCGCAAAAAGAGAATACTGTTTTCGCGAGAAAGCACCGCGCTTCACAGCGTCACATGAGGCAGTTCATTAGGCATTGGCATCATTTATGCCCACTGTTTGAAGATATGATATATAACTACTGTTATTAAAGAATTATACAGTATTTCTTTGTATTTAAGTCCAAGTTCAAATGAACAGTGGCATGTAAGACTAGTCTTGCATATTTAATTCACTCTAAAATGGTCTGGTATTGTCACTTAACTTATGCTGCTTGACTTCTCAGCATAAAGATCATTATTAAATTAATATAAAATATTATTTCAAATTTAGAAATAGGCTACCCCATGCCATCTAATAAAGAAGTGGGTACTCCGTGTGTGCCGTGTACCCAGCACTACACCATATGGCATCATTGATGTCCGCTGTTAGTAGATATATAACTACTGTTATTAAATAATTATATTGTATTTCTTTGTATTTAAGTCCAAGTTCAAAATAAAACTCTATAAACCTCTCCATTCTGAAATGGTTTATTCATTCATTGCCCCCTCAGATCTGATTTGTACCCCCTCTGTTTCATTTTTGTATTCATGGTTAAAATGTTCAACCTTTTGATTTAAATAATAATTTAACCCTATCCCCATATGGGATTTAAAATGTTCAGTGACATTACTGTCAGATTCAAACGTCTTTCGCGCTGAGCCAGACGGACGAGCTCAGCGCTATCATATAGCAACACTATGCACTGTTTTCAACCTCATAATGTTTATTTTAGATATCAGACATTTAAATACACATAAGCACTGGTAAAACAATAGCCTACATTTAGTTTGTAAAATACACACTAATGTTTGGGGAAGCAGCAATACAAATCTATTCAAATAAGATTTATTTTCAAATAATAATAATTTGCCGACGTATCAGACAAACACAGTGGAAGTACAAAGTTTACTTTATGGTTTTAAAGGTTATAATGATACATGTTTGAAAGACGGGGATGCGCACCTCCCTTGCGAAAAATGGGTGTGCTTGAATCTGTACTTTTATGGGGTGTACTTTTTGCATGAATATAACGGGCTTGAGTACACTTAAATGTGAATTGAATGCGGTATTTTCGGCGCACTGAATGCACATTGAATGTAATTAATTTCAAATATATTAAGTTGAAATAAAATGTAATAAGGTACCTATAGGCCCGGCTGCAGGATGAAATGACTGAGGGGGCATTTGAAATTGTTGGGGGCTTAATTTATACCATCAATGAATAATACACATTGAGATCTCGCTTTGGAACGACATATTTTTTATATGAAGCGCTCCATAAAACACTCCATATGCAACTGCACAGGTAACCAGAAACTCACTAGCAAAATTGAAACAGCGTAATAATCCATATTGTAGACGAGAGTATTCACGGCAATGGCAATATCCTCACAACATTATTATTGATCAAAACTTTATTTTGTTTTTATTTATATTTAAAAAAATTCAAAGGAACTGTATTCTTACAGTTATTCAAAGATGCACACATTATTCCGCGATTTGAATAATAGACGAGAGTATTCATATAACGGCAATGAACGTCTCATATGGCAATAAATATCTACATATAACTTAACACAACAGCATGATGAAATTAATAAACGGATAAGGAAGCTTGACATGTAAATTGTATTATTATTACCTTAAACACAGCAATATTACTGAAATAAACTCGTAAATGCGCAAAACACGTTAACCGCATTAACAAGTCTAAGCAATAAAAGTGGAAAAGACATTATTATCTCTTAAAACTTTATATGACAAAAATTATATTTAAAGGAAATGTATTCTTACAATTATTTAAAGATGCACAAATAATTCCATATATTATTTCCTGTTTAAGAGCACGTTCGTCGGCCTCGCTCTGTTATGTAATAGCTGCTTGACAGCCCTTGTGAAAAATTAGCGTGCTTAAGTGTATTGAAAGCGTACTTTTGTGTGCTTAAAACAATAAGAGTATACTTTTTGAGAAGTGCACTTGCTGATAATATAATATAATTAAAATTAAAGACCACTTAATGTACTTAAATGGGATACACTTTAATGACACTATTTATTAACACACTTAAGTGCACTTTTCTTAAGTTTAACTTAAAGAAAGTACTCTATGATGACAATATTTCTATACACTTTTAATTACTGATAATTAGACTGAAGTGACCTACCTTTGGATTTGTTAATTTAAAGTTCATGCTGTTCTTTTTTGTTGTCTGTTTAAATGTTAAAAAATAATAACTTTGAGTTTGATTGTTTTTTCTAAGGGATGCAATTATTCAATATTGATACTTGTTTGATTCTAATTTTACAATATTAAACTAAGAGTTTTTTTTAATTTTTTTTAATTTTTTGTATTTGTTTGGACATATACAACTCATTATTCATTTATTAAATGTACTTTTGCAAAACAAAAAATTCGATTCATAATTATTTGACTACCAAACTGGGCCGGGTTTCCCAAAAGCATCGTAACGTAAGGCTAAGTAGATCGTAAAAACGATCGTACGAATCATCTTAGAATTACGGGCTGTTTCCCAAAAGCTTCGTAACTTAAGTTGCACTTGAAAATCATCGTAGATCTACGAGTGCTCTGGAGTAATCGTTCATTAATAAGTGCATCGTAAGACAACAGAGTTACAATGTCACCTACAGGACAACCAGCAAATTGCACTCCTGCAATGACGATAATGTAATGTTTTAAATGTTTATTTATTTATTGGGTTCTTCTTTGTTTATTTAATATTAAATATATAATATAATATATTTAAAATTCAAATGAGAAATCAAATTTAAATGACTAAACATAAATTAATAAAGAAGGAAAACGTATTTTGTATAAGTTGGTAAAAGTTTTTTGTATTTTGGTAAAAGTTGGTATAGCAAATTGATAAATGGTTCATACCGATTGCTGCTATAATTCATCTAAACATTGTTTTGAAGGGAAATGGCATCTAATTAAAGAAACCAAATAAATATTTACGGTACAATGCAATAATCCATAATAATAAAGAAACATAGATAATAAACAACAAATAATATTAATAATCTAAAACGCAGAAGGCATTTCGCAGTGGGACGAGTCCTAACTAAATACGGAAAAGAATATTTAATAAATTATTAAAACATTTAAAAGTCATTGAACAATAATGAAAATATATTATTAAAAATATTAGTGCACATCGGCTGAAGATCATTAGCCTAAACAAACTTCTGCTACGAATTCGAGTCATTCTATTGGTGACATTTCAGCACTTGACAAATGGATAGCGACTCGTAAGTAGCACTTAAAACCCAGCTGCGAGCGATCGTTTCACGTGCATCTTTGGGAAACGCACGTAAATGAACAACGAATGTTTGTTAAGTAGCTCGTAGAAAGCGCTCTTAAGTGCTAAGTTCAATCGTTATCGGGAAACCCAGCCCTGTTTTATTGTCAGTGTAAGCATTGTGGTTTTTGTTTGTTTGTAATGCATTAAACTGAAATGAATACGTATTTAATTAACTAGATTTGTTTTTCAGTATTTTGAGAAGTACATACAAGTAGTTAAAGTACATACTGTAGAAAGATGCATTGAAATCGCTTTACTGCACTGAAATCACAGTTCAACTGATTTAATTTAATTTTATATTTTTGAATTTATTTGGCAAATTTGTATTTGAAACATTACATTTTATTAATAATTAAATGTACTGTTATATACTTTAACTTATTTTTAATTTTACATTAATTGCTTGACAGCAGATTGAATAGTGCACTTTAACTATATTTTAAAAACACTAGAAGCAATTATGAAAGTAAATATAAAGTTGTATTAAAGACCCACATAAGTTGTTGCAATAATGGGCAACTTATTGGTTTTATTTTCAACTTAATGTGTGATACATTTGAAATTAATTACACTTAATTTGTATTCATTTCGCTGAAAACATCGGATTTAATCCACACTTAAGTTTATTGTTAACCGACATTAAAGTGTATTTTAAGTCACATTAATTTCATGTCTATATTGTAAAAACACTAGAAGCAATTATGAAAGTAGATATAAAGTTGTAATAAAGTAACAATTAAGTTAACTCTTAATGGCAACTTATTACAGTTTATTTCAACTTAATATATGATATATTTGAAACTAACCACATTCAATGCGCATTAAGTGCGCCGAAAAGATTGCATTTAATTCACACTTAACTGTATTAAAGTATATTATATTTGTGTAATGGGTACACTTTGTAAGATTACATTTGGGCGCGCTTGTTTTTCGCGGGGGAGAAGCGCATCCCCGTCTTTTCATTATAGCCTTTGTAACAGTGGAGTGAACTTTGTGCTTCCACTGTTTGTCTGATACGTCGGCAAATTATTATTATTATTTGAAAATAATATTTATTTATTATTTGCAAATTACTATCTTGTTTGAATGGATTTGTATTGCTGCTTCCACAGACATCGGTGTGTATTTTACAAACTAAATGTAGGCTATTGTTTTACCAGTTCTTATGTGTATTTAAATGTCTGAAATCTAAAATAAACATTATGAGCTTGAAAACACTGCATAGTGTTGCTATATGACAGCGCTGGGCTCGTCCGTCTGGCTCGGCGCGGGAGACGTTTGGATCTGGCTGTGGTGTCACTGAACATTTTGAATCCCATATGGGCATAGGGTTGAATTGTTGTTTGGATCAAAGGGTTGAACATTTTAACCATGAATGCAAAAATGAAACAGAGGGAGTACAAATCAGATCCGAGGGGCAATGCAACGCCGGGCCATATGGCATCATTGATGTACGCTGTTAGATATATAACTTTGTTATTAAATAATTATATTGTATTTTTTGTATTTGTGTCCAAGTTCAAAATAAAACTCTATAAACCGCTCCATTGTAAATGTATATGAACCATTTCAGGATGGAGAGGTTTGTGGAGTTTTGTTTTGAACTTGGACTTGGGTACAGGGAGGTACAATATAGTTATTTAATGGCAGTGGTTGTATGTCTATTGGCAGCGGACATCGATGGTGCCGTGTGGTGTGGTGCTGGGTGCGCGGCGCACGCGGAGTGCCCACTTCTTTGTTGGATGGGATGGGGTAGCCTATTTCTAAATTTGAAATGTTTGGTATGAATTTAGTGGTGATCTTTGTGCTGAGAAGTCAAGCAGCATAAGTTAAGTGACAATACTAGACCATTTTGGAGTGAACTGGATGTGCAGGACTGGTCTTGCATGCCGCTGTTCATTTGGACTTGGACTTGAATACAGAGAAGTACTGTATGGTTATTTAATAACAGTGGTTGTGTCATGTCTTCAGACGGTGGGCATCGGTGATGCCATTGCCTGGTGAGCTGCCTCGGGTGACGCTGTGGAGCGCTGTGCTTTCTCGAGAGGGCAGTGTTCTCTTTTTGCGAGCGAACGCAAAAGGTTTCTCGGGGGAACGCAAAAGTTTTGCGAGGGAACGCAAAAAGTATTGCGAGGGACCGCAAAAGTATTGCGAGGGAACGCAAAAGTATTGCGAGGGAACGCAAAAAGTATTGCGAGGGAACGCAAAAAGTATTGCGTGGGAACGCAAAAGTATTGCGTGGGAACGCAAAAGTATTGCGTGGGAACGCAAAAGTATTGCGTGGGAACGCAAAAGTATTGCGTGGGAACGCAATAGTGTGGTCTAAAAAAATACACCAAAGTGACCCCTTACGGGCTCCGTAGGATAGTTCACCCAAATACCGGTATTAAAATTCTGTCATCATTACTCACTCACTCTCATGTCGTTACAAACCTTTACAAATTCATTTGTTTTTTGTGAACGTTTCAGAAATGTTTTTAAACAAACCGTTCATAAGCACCATTCATAGTATTCTTTTTTCCTACTATATGGAAGTGAATGGGACTCATGACTGAAGTGCCTTGATCATGTTTCTCAATTTAATAGACTTTATTGGACCTCAACAGTTTAAAGTGCACCTATTTATTACTAAAAAAACGTTATTTGTGTATAATACAATGTGTTTGTGGGGTTTATGGTTCAAAAAACACATAATTTCCCACATAGCCTACACTGTTAAACCTTACCAGGCTTTTTAGGAGTAAATTACTGGCAACACTGTTGCCAGCTAGTTACTGTACAGCATCTGTAACGGTGACTTACTGGCAACAGTGTTGCCAGTATAGTACTGTGTCTATGACAATACAGTGAATAACTGGCAACAGTGTTGCCAGTAATTTACTGTCTCTGTATCATTACGGTGTCTTACTGGCAACAATGTTGCCAGTTTTATACTGTAGGTTAGGAATTACAGTTAATAACTGACAGCAGTGATTTCAGTTAATTACTGTACGGTACCACATGCTTCAGGTAGAATACTGTATATACAGTATATAAAATGCCGCACTCATTGTGGTACTCTAACTTTTGAAAGATTCTTTTTTTATGTTACTTTATTAAAAAGGGAGAAAGAATCCCAAAATATTTAGACAAATACACTTTATTACTGTGGCAATAGATATCAGGATCAGAGGACAAATGAACCCAATCGCAGACGAAGTCGGGGAAAACAGAAAACACTTTATTTACTAACATAAAACAAAACCCACTAGGGGGTACACAACATGAAACACCATAAGCAGACAGATAACACTAAACTTGACAAGGTAACTCGGCTAGATAACCACACAAACACAAGAACTAAACAAAATGAACCTGCACAGAACTAAGGACACAATGACATTATATAGAAAAGAACAAACAAGATAATGTGGGGAAACAGGTGATGGGAGAAAACCAATGATTACTAATAAGCATGAGAACGAGGGGGCGGGGACACCCAATAAACAAGGCCATGAACCTCCACATAGAGCATGGGACTGCAAGAACCCTGCAATCATGACTAGATTTAAATACAAAACAAGTAGACAATTTTTTTTAAGACACTTAACAAAATCATGTCAAATCCCACCCTAAAAAAAAGATTCCGTTGTCACCGTTGACCCTCAGGTTATTCCAAACCTTCAGTAATTCAACATAATTTAAATGACCTTCTTATATCCTAACAATTCAAGCATTAACAAAAATGCTCCATAAAACTCGAAGTAGAAACCAGAAATTAAGCTCTGTTTTTTGCACAGGCCTACTAAAGGGTTTATGGTGCCACATGGTGATCAACAGTAAAAATTACAAATTTGCAAAAGGAAAAACCACCAACAATCAAAATGCATGATAATAAGGTGTCATGGCTTTGCAATCAAAAAATGTTGCTATAAGTCAATGGGGCAAAAACAGCCACTAACAATAAATGAGGAAGAAAAAAATAAAATCTGATGCTGCACAAAAACTAAAAATTCATCAAAGCCAATGGTTTTTTTTTTTCTAATCTTTGAAATGCCCAAGACTATGAAAAGTGTTTAAAAATCCAGTCCAAAATCACTTTTTATTGAAAATAAATAAAAAAAAATTTCCAAATAAGTAACATCACTTATGAACTTTGCAATTAAAGAGTTACAATCATGGAATTTTTTTTTAAATATTTGGTAATTTTGATCAGTATTGAGGTTGATTAACAGATTTATTTATTTTTTTGAAAAAATATTAATCTGAGAAATTTTTCAACAGTTTCATTTAGTGGCATTTTTTGGCCACAAACAGCATGAAAGGGCAGTGAATTTAAACAATGCACAAGGGTTAAAGTTGATAGGAGATGCTAAAAACTTGCTAATCAGGAAGCTATTTGGAATCTTACCTTTATGTGTTTTAAAGACACTCACAACAGTTAACTTACTCAT
Organism: Misgurnus anguillicaudatus; assembly: GCF_027580225.2. Taxonomy (NCBI): domain Eukaryota; kingdom Metazoa; phylum Chordata; class Actinopteri; order Cypriniformes; family Cobitidae; genus Misgurnus; species Misgurnus anguillicaudatus. The sequence goes on from NC_073338.2 coordinate 14,006,294, forward strand.
AGTTATGTGATCCATTTTCAGCTTTTAAACATACAAATCCACTATTATATTGTTCAACACAGCATGCTCCAGAGAAAACAAACAAACAAACAAACAAATAAGTTTATCAATGCAAATTGGTGACACCTGCACCTGTGGATGAATTGTTTGTATACATGCACATGTATGTGTTAATGAATTAATCCTTGTTTTCTGACTGAAGATGTAAACAGTTTTCAATAAATTGTGACGTAGTGCATCATGGGGAATGTAGAGGAAAGTAATTTACCAGATAATATTACAGTTATTTCCCTTAATTGGTGCAAAGAGTAATTTACTGTAGTTTATTATTAGTGCAGCATAACTGCACCTCATATTACAGTAAAATACCTTTCACCGATGTTAAAGCTAAATACTGCCAATTTTACAGTTATTTACCCAGAAATCTACAGCAAGGTTTAACAGTGTACCATACATTTTGTAGCTCATGATATACTGCTTTCCTCAAATGCATTAATTTTGCACAAAACTCATGGATTTGAAATATAAATAATATTATATAAATATATCCGTAAGCCATTTCCTGGAGTTTAAAAGTGCAGTTTAAACGCAGCTGCAAACAATCCCGAATGAGGCATAATTAAGGGTCTTATCTAGCGAAACTATTGTCATTTTTGGCAAGAAAAATTAAAAACTTTTAAACAATAACTTCTGGTCTTGTTCTAGCCGCGTGGCGCGCAACCTTGCGTATTGTGTAAGCACGTCGAAAGGTCATGCGAAAAGCACACTTGTGGGCCATTTTAAACTATAAACTGAAACAAAGACATTAATTAATATCATTACACATACAACAACTTCGGAACGTTCCTCTTTCTTTACACTTGTAAACAATGCACCGGTAGTTTCGCATACGTCATGTGTGATCTTTTGACGTGCTTACGCAATATGTAAGGTTGTGCTGGGGTGTCACACGGCTAGTGCAAAACGAGAAGTTGTGGTTTAAAAGTGATTTTTTTCTTGCCAAAAATGCCAATCGTTTTGCTAAAATAAGACCTTTATGTCTAGTTTGGGATCGTTTAGAGCCATTTGAAGCTGCGTTGAAACTGTAAACTGTTGTTGAGGTCCAATAAAGTCTATTAAATTGAGAAAAATCCTGTAATGTTTTCCTCAAAAAAAAAAAAAAAATGTATTTCTTCCTCGACTGAACAAAGAAAGACATCAACACTTTGGATGACATGAGGGTGAGTAAATTATAATGCTTTTTTTAGAAAGTGGAGTATTCCTTTAAAATCTCTTGGGGTAGTTTGAGTAAATATTTCCGTCAAGCGGGTTTGGCTGACTACAAAGTCAGAAAACTCCTGAGTTATAATGAAAGGGTTAGGCTTCATAACCAAATTAAGTCATTATGGGGCAGTTTCCCGGACAGGGATTAGACTAGTCCTAGACTAAAACAAATGTAAGAGCTGTCCAAACTCAAAACAACTTGCACTGACATATCTTAAAATACATCAGTGACCTTTGTTTTGCCTCAAAATGCACATAAGTAATCTTTTTAGTAAGGCATGTTTGTTAAAACTAGTTATATTTCCCAATTAAACTCAGGTCTAGTCCTGGCTTAAGCTAATCCCTGTCAGGGAAACCGCCCCTATAGGTCTCTAAATGATCTATGTCTTTAGGATTCAATAAGATAATCATCAGAAATACACAAGGATTTAAAAGAATATTTAAATCAATACGTTTAATCAAAATAATTTGATTCTTATACTTTCTTATTTCCTTAGCTTATTGAATTTGTCTGTACATGCACAATGAAAAACTTTCTTATTTCTGTAACGTTGATGCCCTCCAGCACAGTAGGTGGCGGAAGTACACAATACGTTCGCTTTCCAACCGCCACAAAACTCAATGAAGAAGAAGACGAGCCTGACAAACAAACGGAGAACTAGGTTGAAATATCCTTTTTAAGACAGGTTAGTGCACTGTAAATATGATGCGATGTTGGGATCTGATTTTTAAATAATATTATTTACTATACAAATATAAACTAAGATAGCCTTGGTCAGCAGCACTTGTTATAGTTTTTCCTTTACCGTCATATTAAGCAGCTTCCAGTATCCACCTGAGTCACTTTCCTCAAGAGATGAACTATATTACCGGTACATGATCGATCAGCTATCGGCCAAAAGTAGCCTAATTAATTATCGGCATCAGGCAGATACGGAAAATTACGCCAATGTCATCTGCAGTGCAGAATATAAAGACGTGTAATTGTGTACTCACACGTTTTTATGTTGTGTTAGGTAGGTAGGGATGCCAACTTTTTGGTATAATTCAGAATCGTCCCGTAACGCTGCTTTAATGTCTTAAATACATGTTAAAGCTTTAACTACGGAACGCAGTTTGTATCAAAGTGGCCTGCCGCCGCACCAGTGTAGGTATGGTTTTGTATGAATGTACAGTGCATTTTTTAAACGAATACCCCCCCCCCCCCCATTTACTCACCCTCATGTTGATACAAACCTATATAAATTTCCTTTGTTCAGCTGAACACAAGAGGAAGATGACTTAAATTTCTTTTATTGGGTGAACTATCACTTTCAGCCATTTGTCAAAATGAGAGCTAATCTCCTAATTACATATGAATTTATAACTCTTATGGCTTTGCAACCTACTCCAAGTTTATTAATAATTTGTTAACTTACAGCAAGTTCTTTTAACACAGTCCTTTAATTGAACCAGTATTACCCCTACTATCAGTATAAGACAAAACACGTTTGACTCCCGCACTAAGGGTTAGATCAGTGGTTCTCAAACTGGGGGTGCCGGGGGGCCAAGTTTTATGACATTTTATAAAATATATTTATTTATCATAAATTCTGTGTAATTATACCATAATAAATAAGGCTACTAACCAACACCACTACAAAACACGGGACGTCCAGACTAATTTGAAAAGAGGTTTGGCAGCCGATCTGTAGTTAACATTGTATACTTTAAGTGTAATGGTTGATTAGCTATGATTTGAACTAAGGTAATTTACTTATTTCTTTTGCTTGTTATCAGAAATAATCTGCTCTAGAGACTGTTATGATTCTTTGCAGAACTCTACCGGAAGTTAACTTTGGACCACAAAACGTTGTTTGTTATGTTTTTTCTGCTGAAACCATCTATATAAATGTATAGTTGGTAATGTATATAATGTATTGATTTTTTTCAGGTCTGTTTCTTTGAACCACACACAGATCAAGATTTACACCTTCAGTAAACCAAGTTTGAAATAAATACAGGAATAATTCCTATTATTCTACAAGTGAAGGAGCCACCTCATCCAAAAGTAGACATGGCACAAAGTGATAAATCAACTATGACACAGCCCTGTTTAAATATAATCGTAAAAGAGGAAAGTGAAGATATGAGCGTTACAGACCCATGCGAAGAAATAAATGAAGACACCGAGGAACAAACAGGTTGGTGTTGATTTGTTGATTTTTTTATTGATGAAACATTAAAATCATGTCTGGTGCCAGGGCATACATGCCAGGGGGGGCAACCAATAGATAATTTGAGAGACATGTATATAAAGGTAAATAAAAACTAAAGTAAGAGTGCTGCCTCACGATTAGTCGCGACTAATCGTTTGCAGAATAAAAGTTTTTGTTTACATAATATATGTGTGTGTATGCTGTGTATAATAATTATGTATATATAAATACACACACATACATGTATAATTTTAAGAAAAAAAAAAATATTTATATAATATAAATTATATATAAAGATAAACATGTATATACAGATGCAAAAAATGTTTTAATTATTCATGTGTGTGTATTTATACATTATTATTATACACAGTACACCCACATATATTATGTAAACAAAAACTTTTTTTCTGCAAATGATTAGTATTAAAGTATTAGTTAGTATTAGTTTGAATAGCGCACATCTTTTATAGCTGTGTTTTGTGGCCTCGCCGCAATACATTGGTCCATAATACAAAAAGAAATATGAACAATATTGGTAATATATGTGCTGGACATTACCTTGAAATACAAAACTATGTGTCAGGAGATATGCTTATGATGCTGTCTGGGTGCTGGATCCAGACAGAAATCATTATCTCATTGCTACTAAGACAACCTGTCTTCTGCTGGCAAGCCATTAAATAAAAATAACTGTTTAATTAATTCATTGTACACCAAAGCATTTAAAAGTGGCTGAAAACTCCAAGCTCTCTTCTGGAAATGCTGCCTACTTAAGAAGAACCAAAACAAACCACCAACAACAATATTCTAGATCATGGCATTTTTATGGTGATAATATTATTATATGTATTTGTTGAAATCTAATGCTGCGTTTACACCAACCGCGTTTGAGGCGTCAAAATCGCATCTACCGCGCGCCTAGTTTGCCGCTTGAACAGTTTGAAACAGTTTTCGTTTAGAGCGAAGTAGACGCACGGAAAAAGCAAGCATTTGATACGCGTCAGAGGCAAAATCCGCTTCTTGTGGGAGGGGCAAGTGCTATGCGGTTGTCTGTTTGCAAGTTTACTGATGTTGATTGTGCATTTATCGAGAGAGTTACCGGTTTGTATTTGGTAACCTTACTATAAGGGGAAAATAAATGGTGCGGGTCGATAAACGTCACGTGACTCAAAAGTGAAATGTGTTTTTACAACTTACCAGGTTGCCCAATGTCCTCACTGACACTCTTCCAAGCGAGGTCCTTTTTATTCCATAAGAACTTGTGTCGAATAGCTCCGGGTGACTGCTTACGGACAATATCAAGCGTTCCTTCAGGTTGAATGCGTGACTCCGGGCGGGGCTGCCGCCACAGCAGGAAGCAGGCTCCTTATTGGTTAACGCGGCGCTCAATTCCGCCAAAGTTAAATTTTTCCAACTCGGGCGTCAGCGGCAAATTTGCGTCAAACGCAAAATGCACAAAAAGCACCATTCGCGCGTACTGCGACAGGCGCTCAATTCGCGCGAACCCGTCTTCTGCGCTGCGCCAAACGCCTCATTCGCTCTGCAAGACCTCCAGACGCGCGTTAATGCTTCTTCACATTTTTTTTGGGGGGGGGGGGATTATTGACTTCACGCCTCTACCGCGGATGGTGTAAACGCAGCAATAGAGTGAGGCACATACTTCTGATGGGGGGGGGCGTGGCCTTCTTTTAGTGTCGGGCCTGATTAAAATAGATGTTACTTAAAAATTCCTCTAAGATATTAATATTTTAATAATGTTGCTATTGCTAATGTTGATGTTATGGTCTCATAATGGCAGAAAAAATTCAACAAAAAATAATTTGTCATAAAAATATACTCTTCTGTTTCATTTTAGACTGGGAGGAACTGGAAGAAACATCAGCTTCAGGAACATCATATAACTCCATATTTCCAGAAGAATCTTCAGAAGGAAAGAATCTTCAAAAGAAAAGCACGCACGAAAACGAAGACGGCAAACCTTTAACATGCCCTCACTGTGGAAAGGGATTTAGTAGAAAAGCAAACCTTACCTCGCACATAAGAATTCACACCGGGGAAAATCTTTCCACCTGCCCTCAGTGTGACAAAAGTTTTACAAGCCCAGGAAAACTTCGAGATCACATAAAAATTCACACCGGAGAGCGCGCAGCCACATGTCTTGAGTGTGGAAAGAGTTTTAGAAGGAAAGCGAAACTTATTGAACACATGAGGACTCACACTGGAGAGCGCCCATACCCGTGTCCTCAGTGTGGAAAGAGTTTCACGCATAAAAGTTATCTTCGAGTCCACATAAGGATCCACACCGGAGAGCGCCCGTACCAGTGTCCTCAGTGTGATAAGAGTTTCACACAAAAAAGTAGTCTTGATTTCCACGTGGCAATTCACACTGGAGAGCGCCCGTACCAATGTCCTCAGTGTGAACAGAAGTTACCATGCAAAAGCTCACTCAGAAGTCACTTGAGACTTCACAGTGGAGAGCTCCTTTACCCATGTCCCAAAGAGGTCATCGGATAGGTATGATTTATTATGCCAAAACTCATACGTGACTGGATCTTTCGTGCATTGACACTAAACTTACAAGTTGTCCCAATCATGATCTGAGGGTACTTGCGCAGTTTCACAACCTTCTGGTCAAAAGATATATAAACGGATATTTTTGGATATAACTTTTGACAACTTTGGTATATAATCATGAGGTGGTCTCTTTTAAATCTTTAGGTCAAACGGTGCCCAGTGTGTTTTGGTCTGCTGTTTTGGGTGTCGGTTATTTTGATTTATGTTGTTAAATGCATGCATTGTACAAATTCAATTGTGTATTATAACTTATGTAATAATTGTGCATGTTAGTATGCTTAAAGTAGCGAGATAGTAATAACTGCAAAAGCGCAGAACCATATGTCATGAAAGTCTGAGGATAAGCCTAAGGGGTTGTGCACACCAAAACTTTGAAACGCGGCTGAAACGCCTGGAGGACACTGATTGCCAGCTGTTTTTTCAACTGAGCGCTTTGGTTGCTGTGATACTTGAGCTGTGAGCCGGTTGGTGGTTGTGATACTTGTCCCGCCCCTCCTCCACTGTGATGGGAGAACTGACACTGACGAGCGGAGCTTTTCACCCAAAGTTGAATCTTTTTCAACTCTTGACGCTCAGCGCCGGTTTTCAGCTCGGAAAAAAACGCAAGCTGCTGACATATTTGAAAAACGCTGAGCTTCCATTAGAAACAATCGAATACATGTGCCGGTGTCATGAGCAATTCGGTCCCCCCTGGCAATTCGGTCTCCCCTAGGACCCCGATTGGTACCTAGCACTAATGCCTGGTCAAAAATGTGTCATTCCGATATCTCGTCTGCATTAGCGGTCTAGCAAGCTAATTACGTTGTACAAAATAGAAGCATACAAATGTTTTTAAATAAAAGTTAACAAAAAATATATATAATAAACTAATATTCATGTTGCAGACACATCAGTACTTTTGTGTCATCATCTGCTTTACAAAAACAATACTTTTATTTTTGTAAATTATTAACATACCTTACGAAATGTATTTTTTTTTAATAGTAAAAGTGTAGTAATCTTGGCTTATAAGTTATAATTTTAATGTGTAATTCAGCTCACATTAAACAAAATCATGTTCTTTATAAGTAATTTATTAACTTTACACAGTACAAAAGTGAAAAGGGTACAGTATAATAATCTAAATAATAAAATGACACAAGCAATGTGTAGATCTCCCACCATAGCCTCATTTATATACTACTATATGAAACATATCATTTAAAAGACGTTATTTGTAATTTTAACAACGTTCTTACTACATCATAACGCGATTTTGTAGGAATTGTAATAAGGCGCTAAGAAAACTACCCATGAGGAGTTTTTTCAGCCAATGGAATCACACGGGGGTCCTAGGGGGGCAGAATTGCCCGGGGGGATCGAATTGCTGATGACACCGGCTGCGGCCGTTAAAGCTTTGGTGTGCACGCCCCCTAACAGTCTGAGGGCGAAAGTGGATGGGATAGCAGTGTGTGCCCGCATAGCTTATTTATTTATTTTGTTTTTTAATTTATTTATTTTCTTAGTTTGAATTTTGTATTTTTAATTATTTGTTTTTTAATTGTAATTAATTAAATGTATTTATTTGGAGCAGGTACAGCTAGTGTGTAATCTTTTGCTATTTAAGAGGTAAAAAAACTTTATTAAAATTAATAATTTTAGTTTTTTAACTCCACAATAGAATTGTTCTTTGAGAAAAAAAGTTTTTCTTAGTTTAGTTGTAAAATGGAGTATTAAAAATGCTTCTTCATTAAAATCAAATGCTCAAGCTTTGTTTTTATTATTATTATTTTTAAAGATTTGTATTCAATTTATATTATTAATCATTTATGAGACAACAAAACAAATGGATAATAAATTATACATTTAACTTTTAGGGCCGGTTTCCCGGACCACCCCCTAAACCTTTAATAGTCTCCCTCACACACACACACACACAGCAAAAAGTGTCTCAATCACTCTGAAATTACCCTATATATTTTTATAAAATATAATTGCATCTCTTATAACGTAAATATATATTTTCAATTAAATCTTTTTAATAAGTTGCTTAATAGTAACATGGTTTTAAACTTTAAAGAGCATCTGGTCCGGTTCACAATTTTACATATTCTTTGGGGTATTGTTTTATGGCGCTTTTCCATTGCATGGTACCCCACGGTTTGGTTTGGTTTGGGTCGGGTCAGCTCACCTCACTTTGGCGTGGTTAGCTTTTCCATTGAGTTTAGTAACACTTTGCAGTGGGAGGGATTATAGGCGTGTCGTTATATTGCACTGCCTACTGCGCTGTGACATCATACAAGAGAGAGCATTGTTCTATATTCCATACATTTATTTATTTCTCAGTTTGCCACAAAATTAAAATTGACTACCACAAACAGATGTTTGCACATCGCATTTATCACTACCTCTGTCTCACATAACAGTTACTAAACAGCCGTGGCGTCAGTCGATGCGCTCCGTTGAGCCTCATTTAAGTTGCTTTAAGCATATATGTGGATGTGCGCGTCGCGAATGTGCCACAACAAACTGCAAGTCTGGAAAAAAACTGTTATGGTGTTCCTGATTCTCAATCTGTGGATGTTTTTCATCACTGAAAGGGAGTTTGGGAACTTATAGCAGAGCGCAGATGACAACATGTTTACTCGAGACAGCATAAGCTAGCACTGAGATAAAGCTAATCTTTTACATTATAGCGATGATGCTGGTAGTGACATTTCTCTCAGACCAATCAGTGATCGACAGTGTTTCGCCTCATGTTCTGATATCAGCTCCGGTCGCTTGGAACCCCAACCGAATTGGTATTAAAAATAGTATTGGGTACTACCTACTGGAAAAGCAAACGACATTATCATAATTCCTCCAGCTTTGACTCACAGCCTGTTAGCATTGCATTGTGTGCGAATCTTTTAAACATGGTAAGGAGCGTCACATTTCCTGCGGACATCAGAGGCATTCAGCTGGCCGATTAGGGACACAGCGCTTTTTAGATCGATGAGCTTTGTATAAAATCAGAGCATTTTAAGGAAGGCAGGACATCTGGAGCTACAAAAATGAACAGTATGTGGAAAATAATGTTTTGTAGAACCATAAACCACACAAAATAGAACGTTTTTTTTTTGCAATGAAATAGGTGCACTTTAAAACGTTCCAAACACAAGTAGCAGAATGCCTAGTAAGGCAACACTTGCCCCGCCCACTTTCGGACTCAAGACTGTTAACATACGCCTAGACTGAAATCACTTCACACTCCAGCACAGGTGGTGGCGGTATGCACCAAAAAGTTGCTATGCGACCCGCCAATAAATCCATAGAAGAAGAAGAACGCGCAATCCTTTCCAAGCGCCACAACACGGGACTGACCGAGTTTGTAAGAACTCCAGGATAATAATTAAGATCTTCTTTACACAGGTTAGTGCACTTATTGTAGGGAATATTAGGTGTTAATATGATCTGATTATTTCACTGTCCGATTTACTTACCCGATGACATTTAGCTGAGAATAGGATAGACAAGAGCTCTCCATAACTTGCGTCCATATCCTGCGCTTTAATCCTCTTGTTTTATACCGGGACGTTGGTCATTCAGCTATCAAAAGACAGAAAATACACCGTTTTACAAATGTCTAGAAAGAACCTCAGAAATCATGCATTGTTAAAATGAGAAGGGACCTAATTTTGAGATAAGAGCAATGTGTACATAAAATCCGTTTGTTATTAAGCGCTAATTTCGGATGTTGTAAGCATATTTACTTTAATTTAAAACATCAATATAGTCTTATAAATATGAATATATGAATGACCAGAATCCTGATACAAACATCAGTATTAAAGCGCACGCTCTGGACGTCCAACCCTCACGTGGCGGCGGGTTGAATTGGCGGGCCCGATGTGTTTTGTTTACAAACGTTTACTGTAGGACTGTACTAAGTTTTTTTTTACAATTGAACTCGTATGAATATGAACTATGGTGTTATTAGCATACAGGTGTAGTAACCATGTTTTTTGGTAGATTAATTATTGTTTTGCCACAGTTTTACTACAAATATGGTAGTAGTTACTTGTCACTAAAAGCCTTCCGCTGGAAAAAATAGACCCTCATGACATAACACAATATAACTGAAAAAAAGCTGAAATGCAAGTTGTGCATGCATGTTTTAAAATGTTCACAAGTAAATACTGGAATAATTCATATTGTACAGGTGAAGGAGACACTTCATTTAAAATTCAGAATGACACAGTCCTGTGAAAGTATAATCATAAAGGAGGAAAGTGAAGATATGAGTGATACAAACCCACACGGAAAGAGCAATGAAGACATTAAGCAAGAAACAGGTTGGTGTCCAGTCTGGATTCTTGAAAAACATTACAGTAAAATCACATTATAGTTTTATTAAGATTTTGTGGTCTAAACATGACTCATGAGAATGACAGAAATGAACTGTAATGAAAATGAAATATACTCCTTTTGTTTCATTTTAGACCTGATGGGACTGGAAAAAACACCAGCATCAGAAACATCATATAACGCCGTAAAGGAAGAAGAATCTTCTGGTTGCTCGCAGATGAAAAGTTCCTCTCCCAAAAGAAGGCAAAAATCTTTTACTTGCCGTCGTTGTGGAATGGGATTTGGAAGTAAAGGACTTCTTGTGGAGCACAAAAAGATTCACATCGGAGAAAAGCGTTTTATTTGCCCTCACTGTGAGAAAGGTTTCACACGTAAAAAACACTTAACAATTCACATAAGAAGTCATACTGGAGAGCGTCCATACTCGTGTCCTCAGTGTGATAAACGGTACACATGTAAAAAAGAACTAACATTTCACATAAGAATTCACACCGGAGAGCGTCCATACTCGTGTCCTCAGTGTGGAAAGACTTTCACAAAAAAAAAAATACTTACATCGCATTTGAAAACTCACACAGGAGAGCGTCCACACACATGTCCTCAGTGTGAGAAGAGTTTCACGCATAAAAGCTATTTGTCAGTCCACATGAGAATTCACACTGGAGAGCGCCCATACCTTTGCTTTGACTGTGGAAAGACTTTCCAGAGGAAAACAAAGCTTACAGATCACATGCGAGTTCACACTGGAGAGCGTCCGTATGCGTGTTCTGAATGTGAAAAGACGTTCAGTAAGAAGACAAGGCTTTCAGATCACATGAGAACTCACACAGGAGAGCGTCCACACGCATGTTCTCAGTGTGAGAAGAGTTTCGCACAGAGAAGTTCTTTGGTAGTCCACATGAGAATTCATACTGGAGAGCGCCCATACCCATGTCTTGACTGTGGAAAGGGTTTCACAAGGAAAACAAAGCTTACAGATCACATGAGAAATCACACTGGAGAGCGTCCATTTGAATGTCCTGACTGTGGAAAGACATACATGAGGAAAACAAAGCTTACAGAGCACATGAGAACGCACACTGGAGAGACATTCACATGTGCTCAGTGTGGAAAGTGTTACGTACACAAAAAAGGTCTTCAGTACCACATGAAATCTCACACTGGGCCCTTACCCACATCTTCAGTGTAAAAAGACTTTCGCAACAAAAAGTTATCTTCCAGACCACATGAAAATTCACACTGGAGAGCTCATATGTTCAGTGTTCAATGTGTTTAGTGTGAAGTGTTTCTCACACTGTCAGTGTTTACGATTAACTGTACTCAATGTATGTGCTTACTTTTGTTCTTTATTATTCAATCAAACATAGTGTTTGGATGCAAAACAATTATATTGTAATTAAAACAATGAAAATTGCATAATTTTTGTAGAAGTTTTATTGCATTCCCCTACTAGTTGCTCGTTGTTCTTTTCTTTCTGTTTGTGGGTCAGAAACGTTCACGTTTGACTTTTTTTTAAGTTAGTTTTGCTTTAATCTATGCCTAACTTACTGAATGAAAGACCTATATGGGTGATTCTCACGAAACCATTGAAACACCACGGCACTAATGATTTTAGCTTTAAAATGTGTAATATAGTAACATTAAAAAGCATCAGAATTAACACAATACTGTGTTCTACCTTGCACAATGTGTGATTTCAACATAAGAATTTATAATTGTAAATTTTATCTCATTTTCTGCTGAAATTCTCATTACCGCAATGTGTCCGGCTGTGTTTGAACATGCGTTATGTTGTAATTTAATCAAATTAACACAAAAATATTAAGAAAAAAATAAATGGATGTTTTGCTAGACTACTTTAGATGACAGAAAAAATATTTACTGAATATTCATGTATAATAATAATGAAGAAAATTAGGAAAATGATGTGTCCATGCCTGATGTTCTCATCCTCCGCAACACTTTTTGAGAACAGTTTAAGCACACATACAGAATTTTAATAAAGTTTGATTTTGAGTGACCAAGCACATGGACCAGTTACTTCAAGATGGCTACCAGGTAAGATCATTTTTTTACAGTTAATTTGAAATATTGTCTTGTCAGAATGCTTACACGACATTTTGATTATCATTACCGCAACAGATGCTTATTAAATGTTAATTTAATTAATAGAAGCATAATACTTTGATTTTAAATGCATGTGCAGAATCTCCAAATTATGTTCTTTCAGGTTTGTCATGTCAATTTGAAAATATGTCAGTGTTGATGTTTTCTGACTGTTGCGGTAATGAGATTTTTTAGGACTAATTTTTTTTTATTATGTTACAAAAAGTGTTAAATGATAAGTAAAAGTTTTTAAATGAATGTTCCCATTTACTCCAGACTTTGTTTTTCAATGTCTGGTGGGAAAAAAAGTAAATTTAAGCAATTTTTACATTTTCATGCTTGACATTTTTAAAACCAAGTTTTCGTGAGAATCACCCATATCCTGCTGTATGATTGTAACCTCACATAAAAGAGGTTAATTTATTGTTGGGTTTTTTTATGCCGTTATTCTTCTATAATCATCACAAATTGGTTTGGCAACTCAGTGGGTGAAAGATGTTTATCCATTAAATGTGAGGATCTGCTCAGATTCTTTCTGATTTCTGATAGTTTAAAGGTGCTGTAGAATGTAAAACTGTATTTGCCTAGGCATGGATGAATAATATAAGCTCTGTACATGGTAATGACATATTGTGTGCCTCAAACACACTTGTTTCCTACCTGTGTAAACCTTGTGCATGCAAAAGACTGCTGGAAAACAGGCCAATCTCAACAAAACCTAAGGCCTAGTCCTGGCTTAAACTAATCCCTGTCCGGGAAACTGCCCCTAAATGTTGTTACAATGAAATTGTGACTGATGCGTTAGCGCTATATTCTAGTTAATACTATATGCTAACGTTTAGTCTGAAGTTCTACTGTTGACGTTACAGTTACGTTTGCAGATCTATACTAAAAAAACACAATCTGCCACTCAGAAACGTCCATTAACAATCTCCAAATAATTGATTATTCCTCAAAATCCTTATCTTTGTCTGATACAGACCCAAACAAAAGGTCTGTTTACACCATATACTGTAAAAAAAAAAAAGATGGACGTAGTGTCCTTGACGTCATCCATTGGTTTGTGAGGATCGTCTTTGAAGCTTAAAGTAGGCGTTGCCTGCCGTTGTGCATCACTGCGAATCACTCGCGGAAAACCAAAAATGGGTAAAGAGGTGGGACATGGGTGAAGCTGAGGTGGCTTTTTGCTGAGCCCGCCTAGCTCGATTCTAGTGACAGCAGTGGCCGTTCACCCCTCACTCAAGTGGCCACGCCTTGAATTATGCAGAACTTTAAGGCTTAATATAATTTAAACGGATGAGTTACAAAAAAATTCACCCCCTCACAGTTGTCGTGAAGGGCAAAATTAGCTATACCTACCAAAATCACTTTTTGTACCAGGATGTAAACATTATTTTCTACTGTAAAGTTAGCCATTTTTAACATGGTGGTCTATTAGAATTGACTCCCTTTTGGAGCCAGCCTCAAGCGGCCAGTCGATGAATTGCAATTTAAGTCACTTCCGTATAGACCCCTTCACGGTTCACGTCGCAGGCAGTTTCCACTGCGCATGTCGGGGTCAGAAAAGTCATTACAGCAGATTGAGTTGCGTATTATTCGGTATCGTCAAAAATTCCTACTTACGTCGTGGGCTGTGAAAATCGCACCAGGTCTTCCGTTGAGTTTTCGCGATTCATGCAGAATCTCAAAAACAAAAAGCTACTACATCTGCAGCTGCAAGCAATTAACGTGCAGACTGGGACAATGCAAATATCAAAGAGGCTTGTGTTTGTTGTGCTCACTTCATTTGAGGTAAGTCATCATTTTTCAGCCCTGTTAGATTAAATTATAAAGCCTGGATGGTATGCTGCGCGCGCACCCGATAGTCATTCAATGTTTACAAACCTTGAAGGGGTCTATTGGCTTCATCAGAGAGATCGAAAGGTTGCCCCTCGGTTTACACACACAGAGCTACCCAAAACAGCTGCTCTGAGAAACAGCCAATCAGAGCAGAGCTCACCATTATTATTTATGACCCTTTCAATTAAGGTAATAATAGACCATTTCATTCAAAAGGCAAATCCCATGCTTGTAAATGGACATGTAAAACTGTCTCTGGATAATGTTTGCATTTAATAAAGCCATTTACCATTATTTCAATGCATTCTTTGGTGAGTGGGAAATCATCAAGACCTATAGAAATGAAGAAATTAGGGATCTGAAGGGAAGATGCTGTTTTTTGTCATTAGGGATGATTTGGTCATTCCTATATTTGCTTAAAGAGCACACATCAATTAATCAATCTTTGCACACACAATAGAAAAATACGTTTTTATTCCCTCAACATTAATGCTCAGCACTCCAACTCAGTAGGTGGCGGAAATGCGCAACACATTTGCGTGCCAACCGCCATACAACTAAAGGAAGAAGAAGAGGAGGCTGACGAGAAGTCATCAGGGAATTTATAAAAACAAACTGCAGGATATATTTAAGATCTTCGTTTAGACAGGTTAGTATATTCACTTTAGATAAGGAATGTTAGTGTGATGAGATGATGTGATCTGATCATTCCATTGTCTGATTTACTTACCAGATATAATGACTTGGATAACTGTAGAGCTCTCTTGTCTTTTGTGATATTACTAAACCAATAGATTTGGTTAAAGACTGCAAACTAATACTACAGTTGATATCAGGTTAAACTGTCAAAAATGTGTAGTTTTGTTGTATGTAGATATTGCGGGCCCGACGTGTTTTGTTTGCAAATGTTTGTTAACTATGTATGGCGCTTTGTTAATAAATAAATAAATGTTCAAATGACAGGAGTGAAGTTCACAATATGGACCTTAACTTTGTTTGAAACTGGGCTTCGTTCATAAATCTAGATGATGGGCTCGTGACGATTCATTGTCCATGCTAAGTCTTCACAATATAACTCTTACGAATATGAACTATGGTTTTATTCGATTAAACGTGTAGTAACGATGCTTTTTGGCAGATTATTTACTGTTTGTATTACCATGGTTTTACTACAAATATGTCACCATGCCTACATTGCGAGGGGCAACCTTCCGATCTCTCTGATGAAGCCAATACGGAAGTGACTTAAACTGCAATTCATCGACTGGACACTAAAGGCGCCAAAAGGGTGTCAATTCCAATAGACCTTAAAGGTCACGTTCTTTCTGATCCCATTTCAAACCCTAGTTAGTGTGTTATGTTGCTGTCAGAGCATAAATTATATTTTCTTAAACAGACATTTCAACCTCTTCGGTTTTAAAAATAACTTTGTGCACACATGTCAGTTTTCAGAAAAGTGTTAATTGACATGTACATGTGTATATATGGTGTAACCAAAATCTCAAGCCCGCGTAAGCCAATCGGAATCCCGAAAACAGCAACAAATCACTTCCTGTTACTCTTTAGAACAAGGTCGCACTTTTGGCGTAGGTGCGAGCTCTGGCGCATACTGTGAAGTTGGCTGCCTAAACATCCATTTGTCTTTGGTCTGAGTTTTTAGAAAGAATCCGTTTCAGAGGCGAGTTCTCCGTTTGCGTGTAAACGAAGGGAAATGTCTCAGCTTTCAAAATAACCATGTACGTGTAAACAGGGCCTTAAAGCTTCAAAAAAGCTCTTCACAAACCTATGGGTGACGTCATGCACACTACGTCCATATTTTTTACAGTCTATGGTACATTGTACCCAGTAAACACTAACTGTTGTGTAATAAAGCTAAGCATAGGGGCATAGGGGAGCTTAGATTATTGAGCTTTGTTATCCTGCGACCACCTTTAATTATTACACATTTTTAAAGCAGATATATATTGCCTTATTAACAAGTCAACTGCCTAAACTTTTGGATGCAAACATCGTTTCCGTCACGTAACCCATCAGAAGGTTTGGAGGGTAAAATAAAGGCAGTTTACATGCAGTTTATGGGTTCTCCATAAAGAGGTAGCACAAGCCAGTCAATTTCCATCTGTTTCAATCCATGAATATTTAAATCATCTCTCAACAGAAGAAAAATTAAGTTATGAACTACAATTTTGGGGCATTTGCGATCTATACAAGTCACCCGATTCTGTATTTTATAGTCTGTGTTTTTATGTTGTTATTTTCAGGCTTTTTGATTTCCTTGAAGGTGTTGCTGCTGTGAATGTATTAATTTATGTATTTGATTGATTTTTGGCAGGTCTGTTTCTTCGTACCACACACAGATCAAGATTTGCGCCTAGTAAGCAAATTCACAAATAACTACAGGAATAATTCCTATTATTCTGCAAGTGAAGGAGCCACTTCATCCAAAGTAGAAATGACACAAAGTGATAAATCAACCATGACACATCAGTCCTGTCAAAGTATAATCATAAAAGAGGAGAGAGAAGATATGATTGATACAGACCCATGCAGAATAAAAATTGAATACATCGAAGAACAAACAGGTTGGTGTCCATTCTTGGTTTCCTTATTAATTGATTGCTGAGAAATATTACATTAAAGTACCTCTATCATATTATGATTTGAAGATGTTATGTCTCGGGAACATAAGAATGACAATAATATATAATATATATATGTTTTTTTAAAATGCATACATGCATATGTGTATTTATATATACAAAATAATTTCACACAGTGCACACACATATATTATGCAAAAACAAACATTTATTTTGTATGCAATTAATTAAGATTAATCTTTTGACAGTTCTTGTGTGTGTGTATATATATATATATATATATATATATATATATATATATATATATATATATATATATATATATATATATACACACACACAAGAACTGTCAAAAGATTAATCTTAATTAATTGCATACAAAATAAATGTTTGTTATAAAAATATATAAATATATATATATATATATAAATATATAAATAATGTGCACACACATATATTATGCAAAAACAAACATTTATTTTGTATGCAATTAATTAAGATTAATCTTTTGACAGTTCTTGTGTGTGTGTGTGTATATATATATATATATATATATATACACACACACAAGAACTGTCAAAAGATTAATCTTAATTAATTGCATACAAAATAAATGTTTGTTTTTGCATAATATATGTGTGTGCACATTATTTATATATTTATATATATTTATATATTTTTATATATATATATATATTTATATATTTATATAAATATATATATATATATATATATATATATATATATATATATATATATATATATATATATATATATATAATTTCCCAAAAAAATTATAAAAAAATTAAATATATAGCCGCCTTCTTTTTTATTTTAGACCTGGTGAAAGTGGAAGAACCATCAGCATCAGAAACATCACATTACTCCATAACGGGAGGAGATTATTTCTTTCAAAAAAGCACACATGAAAAAGAAGTCAGCAAATCTTTTACTTGTCCTCATTGTGGAGTTGGATTTAGTAGAAAAGCAAACCTTACGGCGCACATAAGAACTCACACTGGAGAAAATATTTTCACCTGCCCTCAGTGCGACAAAAGTTTCATAACTAAAGGAAAACTTAGAAATCACATAAAAATTCACACCGGAGAGCGCCCAGCCAAATGTCTCGAGTGTGGAAAGAGTTTTGGGAAAAAAACAAAACTTACGGAGCACATGAGGATTCACACTGGAGAGCGCCCGTACTCGTGTCCTCAGTGTGGAAAGACTTTCGCACATAAAAATTATCTTCGAGTCCACATAAGGGTTCACACAGGAGAGCAACCGTATGCTTGTCTAGAATGTGGAAGGAGGTTCAAAATCAAGACGAAACTTACAGATCATATGAGGATTCACAGTGGGGAGCGCCCGTACACATGTCCTCAGTGTGGAAAGAGTTTTAAAAAGACAGAAAATCTTGCCGAACACGTAAGAATTCACACTGGGGAACGGCCATATACATGTCTTCAGTGTGGAAATAAGTACACTAGAAAATGTAGTCTTAAGTTACACATGAGAATGCACACTGGAGAGCGTCCATACCCATGTCTTCAGTGTGGAAAGAGTTACACTCGAAAATTCAGTCTTGAATATCACATGAGAACATGTCTGCATGTCTCGAGTACAACAATCCATCATTGACTCAACTAGTCATACTAGGTTGTTAAAGACATTTTAAGAATGTTTTTTTACTTTATTTTTATACGTTTGTATTGGGAGTCCAAGCAAGTCCTGAAATGTATAAAAGTGCTTATAACTTTAAATTTTTTTGCCTTATTGACATGTGTTTGCTCAAATCTGTCATAGTTATCTATAATTTCATTTTGAGTTGCATTGAAAAACTGTTTTTTACATTCTTGGGTCGTATGTCTAATTTATGAAAGATTTTGTGTGCTTATTTAATGTTATTGATATATTGAATTGCACATTACTGATTTCCTTAAAAAAATATTAAACTATTGATCAGAAGTTATATAAAATATAATGCACCTTTACACCAGAAGATATTCTTGATATGGTTTGTGAATTTATTATTATAAAATCATCAACAGTCTTTACCACAATAATCACTAAATTAAATTATTAACCCTCTTACAAAAATCTCAATGGTTTTACTACAAATGAAATCATATTAAACATTTTTCCAGATTTTGTGTCCTGGAAAAACTGGAAAATTAATGGCTAATGTTTTTGGAGGTGAAATGAAGACAGCGAGTAAATGTTTATTGGATGTTTACTGGTACTGTGTTTACAGACGTTTTTGCAAAAAAAAGTTTTTAATATGTTAACAAGCAGGAAAATTTCACTTTAATTTCCACATAATGAAATTAATAATGTTCTGGAAAAGTTTGTAGTACCATTTTTGTGTAATGTTTGATGTTGTTTTGACCCATCACAGTTTTTGTTTATTTATTATTTTATATTTAATGTTTAATAAACTGTACATTTTGTTATTGCTATGTACATGTGTGATGTAAGAAATTAAGTAGTTATGTTATTTTTTGTTTTGTTTACATACACAAAAAAATCATAAAAAATGGTCAAACGTCAGCAGCTGCCAAACAAAAAACAAAATGAAAGTAAAATTTCCAAACACAATAATTTTACAGATTTATTTGTTTTATAGATTTTCTCCAGATTTTTGTAACCAAACACCTTCAATAAAATGACCAATAAAAGTGAAAGAGACATTATTGTCTCTGCATTTTACCCATCAACTGCATGAACAGACACAAACAAATCGGCAACTATTACTGCAACACCGAAACACTTCCTTCTAGCTGTAGGAATCGAACCAACAATCTCTGGGTTACAGAAAAGTCTTGACTTTCTAACCACTAGGCCACAATAATTGGACAACAAAAATCTGTAAATCCTGGTAACTTTTATCGGCTGTCTGTGAGCTTTCTTAAACCTTTATTTATAGGCGTCTTAAAACCACGTTTGGACATTTTATGGTGTATATAAGGCACACTTATTTTAAATTCACAATGAGCTTGCGTATCACAATATGAGAATTTCACAAGATTTATAGTAAATATTATTAACCTAGAAAATATCATAAATGGATGACTAATCATTATATTCAGTCTTAAGTGACCCTATATAATTTTTTACAATAAATTAATTATAATAAGGATATTATTTTATATTTTTGTGTATTTTTATTTTAAATGATATACTTTTAATATAATAAACTACACATTTAATTATAGATTTTTATTGTAAATGTACATGTAATTTAAGAAAAAAGCAAACATATTGTATAATAAAATTTTCTGTATAAAAAAGATTTTCTTTATTTTGTCAATAATGGCATAATACTTAAAATAACAGACTAGCTGTTAATTGACAGATAATGTTTGTAATTTTACAGAGTTTTAAAGGTGCAGTGTGTAATTTTTAGAAGGATCTCTTGACAGAAATGCAAAATAATATACAAAACTATATTATCAGGGGTGTATAAAGACCTTTCATAATAAACCGTTATGTGTTTATTACCTTAGAATGAGACCTTTTTATCTACATACAAAGACGGTCCCCTTACATGGAAGTCGCCATATTTCTACAGAAGCCCATAACGGACAATTTTTTACTAAGTTGTCTCCGTCGATGACCTGTTTGTCCGATGGTGGCTACAATAGCTTCTCTATGTGTTTCAAAAGCAAGTGGACTACGTCGTTGGTTGCAATTCGCAACCTCACCACTAGATGTCGCTAAAATTTACACACTGCACCTTTACTTAGAATTTTAAATAATTGTAAACCTTAATTAAAAATAAATAAATAGATAAATAGATTAATTGGTTTGAAAATATACTGTAGGATCTTTTTTAACAGTGTACACTCACTCATATTGGTGACCGTGTCTGTGTATCTGTCTCGTAATCTCTATTTTGATTTTAGTTTGATTTCACATAGATTTTAATCTTTGCCATGATCTTACCGAGTCAATATTAAAGATATCAAGGTTATATTGTTATTTTTACAGAATGTTCTTTACATTATGCATGATGATTTTATGTTGAAAACAGTAAATAAACACATTAGCTGGGTTTTCACAGACAGGGTCACATAAACACCATACTGGTCATTGGATCATTTTAAGAAAAAACATCAATATTTTGTTATCATATTTTAATCAATTGACAAGTTGCAGTTCGTACAGTCATTTATTTAGATATGCATAAAATATTTTTTATTGTTAAATAAACCCACGGTTGACTCTATTACCTCAGAATAAGCAATGCTAATGTGTTGAATAAATACTTGAATGAAAATGAAAGGATGTGTTTTTTAAAGAACAACACATTCATATGTTAACATCTTGTCTTGATATAAAATAACAGATTTAATTTTTAGTGACTGAACTCTGTGCAATATCTAATCACATTTGGAAAAGCAGGTGTCCACTAAAGGTGCTATGATGGTGTTCATTGTCAAAAATGTAATATCCAGGATAGAGATTTACATTAACTCGATCATCCTTCTCTAATAACAGAGAAACTCCATTTGAAGCGCTGATAAAACCTCCATCATGTCTTGAATATGTAGAAAACACATGCTCATTATTTTTAAACAGGCCCGCGACGACAGCTTTATCTCGACCTCCATACGCCTTTGAAAAGACTACGAACATGTAAACTCCCCTCATAGGCGCTGTAAAGATTCCTGTGTCAGATGAATATTAACCATAAATCAATTATTAAACATGTTTTATTAGAGCTTTATATAAATAAGAGGTAAGCTTTAAATGAAGTGATTTAAAGATTCCTGTGCTTGCATCATAGGCATTTCCAACATTGAGAAATATGTGCTTGTAAATCAATGTGTGTAAACTGCTGAGAGGTCCATGAGAGGACAACAGAGAAGTTGAGAAAGCCACTTTTGACGCTAAGAGATAAAATAGATAAGAAATGATTTCATTACAGGTGTATTTGTATTTTTAATCAGTCAAGTCCTTTGACAAAGCTGCCATCTGTTACATTACCATAGTTTTGTTTTAATATTTCATCCGTTTTGGTCTGTATGTAATTCATTGTACCATCCAAGGCCTCCAGTTTCTTTGCTTGTGCTAAAACAATCATTGATAGATAATGTCAAATTCAATGAAACTGAAATGTTATGATTATTTAAACAATATGCAGATCTTGACATCTGTCTGTATATATATGTATGGCAATATATGGCTCACACATACATTTTGATTGGAAAAATATATTTTTGTTTAACAATACCTTGATTTTCTCTTACAAGTTCATCCATTTTGATCTTTCTCTCATTCATTTGAACATTTAAGGCCTTCAGCTCCAGCTCCTGTGCTAAAATAAGAATCAGTCATATATGTTTATGTGATTTAAGTGATTTAGTGTTGCTGGATTATAGAAATATGAATTATATCATTTCACTGGAGATCAGTAAGAAACCATCATCTATTTAAAGCCAGTTGAGTTTACCTTTAGCATGTCTTATGTTTTTTTATACAAAACCTGTCATAAGTTTATTTATTTATTTGTAGCTATAGCCAACAATACATTGTACGACTCAAAATTATCGATTTTTCTATTCATTAGGATTTTAAGATCATGTTCCACGAAGATATTTTGTACATTTCCCAAGCATAAACATATTAAAACTTAGTTTATCATTAGTAATGTTTGCTAAGGACTTCATTTGGACAAGGCATATTTTGAGGCGTATTTTTATCAATATTAAGATTTGTTTGCACCCTTTGATTCCAGATTTTCAAATAGTTGTAAATATTGCCCTATAACAAACCATACGTCACTGGAAAGATTATTTATTCAGCTTTCAGATGATGTATTAATATCATTAATAAAAATTTTTTTTACAGTCACAGATATGTGAATAGTGTTATATTACCTGTGTTCTTTGTTTTTAGTTGTTCCATTTCATTTTCCATCGATTTAATCCTGCTTTCCATGTTTGTTATCTTCTCCAGTTCAGCGAGGATGTTGATGCTTGGTGAAAGTATATCATCTGCTGGTATGGCCCAAATATTGAGCATTAAAACTGTAATAAGCTTCAACATAATGGTTTGTCTTTTTCTTTTCATGTTTCAACTGAATCAGTCCTGCAGTTCGTTTGGTTTCAGAGAGAAAACAAACATTATGCACAATCATTTAAACTGTCAAATAGACTTTGGACTGCAAACGTGAATGCAATAATGTCTTGTAGCACATGGGGCCCTATTTTAACGATCTGAAACGCAAGTGGGAAGCGCAAAGCGCATGTGACTTTGTGGGCGGATCTTGGGCACTGTTGCTATTTTCCCGGCGGGAGAAATAAGTCTTGCGCCGGGCGCAAATCAATAAGGGGTTGGTCTGAAGTAGGTTCATTATGCATAGGTGTGGTTTGGGCGTAACGTCAAATAAACCAATCAGAACGCTATCCAACATTCCCTTTAAACGCAAGGGCGCAAGTTCCATGGCGGGTTGCTATTATTATGACGGATTTACCAGGCGCACGCCAGGAGCGGTTCACAGCCGAGGAGACCCACGTTCTTGTAAGAGCAGTCAAAGACAGAGAAGTTGTTTTGTATGGGGATGGGAGAAACCCGCCCAAATCAGCGTCGGTTAAACAGGCGTGAGGGGAAATAGCCGCAATTGTCTCATCAGCTGCGCCACAATGATGTCAGGAGACGGGGGGATCCCAAGCTTGCCAGCATAAATCGGGCACGCCGGGCACACAGGAGGACATCGCTGCATCCACCTTCACCGCTGAAAGGGTTTGGGGGCTTTGAAATCGGACACAAGCAAGGTCCAACCCCAAAGTACACTTACAAATCAAGTTCACATACATGAAGGTTTCTTATGAAAACATTTTAATTATTATTTAGATAAAATAAACGTAGTACAGCCACACAACAAACTTATGAAAATATTTTAATCGTTATTTGCATGATAATTATTTAACGCTGCCACACAAAATAAATAAAAATTATCACCACAATGCTCACCACAATGATTTCCCTTATCTCATGTATTAATATTTTTATTGTAACAATTTATGATTTAATGATTTCCCTTATCTTATATTTTTATTGTAACAATTTATGATTTGCAAAAATAACTGTTGCATCTGTGTAGATTAGATAAGCAATGCGCGTTGTGCACGCTATACATTATGGTCAAGCATGCGCCCTTATAATAGCATAATGAACCACGCGCAACGCGCCACTGACTTTAGACTAGTTTTTTTTTTGGTTAGTAGCGCAATTGTTTTTTGAAACTGCAAAATAGTATAAGAGATGGTTTGCGCCGGAGCACGCCTCCTTTTTTGCCCTGAACCGCCCAGGGAGCGCAAGTTCATTTGCCGACGTGCGTCTGTGGAGGGAAAAACCCGCTGTGCGCCGGTGCAAAATACGAAATGATACATGCGTCACTGACAAAGTCAATTGCGCTGGGTGCAAGATAGGGCCCATGATGTGTATTTTTTCTTTTTAATGATCTGTTTATTTTGTGATTAAACAGTGTGTTTGATCAATAAACTTTCTGTTATATATGGTGTCTGATGAAACCTTTAAGGAAAAATGTTTCTTTCATTACAAATGATTGTACTTGGGCTTTAAGTCCCCATTGATTGGAAAAAGAAAAGTATGCGTTTCATTTAGAAATGGAACCGCCCAATCCGTGTAGCTGATGTCATCAGAGAATGTGTCTGAAGTACATTTTCAGATTTTGATTGACGTTTAAGGAGGCACATGAATAAAAAAGTCTTACACAGATACATTGTTTATAATAAGTGTCGTTTTTGATTTGTACTCTTGTATACACAAAACTAATAAATTATTGTCATTATTATAATTATTAATGCAAAAAGGTTTTGAAATATTAAAACTACATTCTGAGAGCTTTTCGATGATATATATATATATATATATATATATATATATATATATATATATATATATATATATATATATATATATATATATATATATATATATATATATATATATATATATATATGAAGAGTTTGGTTCCAAAACGCGATAAATGCCATTTTTGAAAAAAATGAGTTACTGCCAAAATCAGCATTATATCAGGTCAGTAGTTAAAAGTAAGTTCTTAATTTTACGCAAAATCCAATATCCGCCGTGTTATTCTGTCATCTTTTTTCCCTTTTTTCCAAAAATGCGATAAACGCCACTGCTCCTTTTTTACAGAACGCAATAAATCCCACAGCGCACTATTCACGCAATGTAAACAAACATGGCGGCGCGCTGAGTACATGGAGTCCTAGTTTTCCTCATCTACTTTGTACTTTGTGATCAACAAACAAAACAAAATAATACTTTAATTGCATTGATAAACCTGTGATGGTTTTCTGTGATGGGAAAGAAACGTAAGCCATCAACATCTAATAATTTCCTGAGAGGCACTCGGGAGACGGGTGCTTGTTCTCCCGACAGCATCAAGCTTCTCATGCTAACACATTGACCCCAGAGGATCTTATTAAAAACTTTCCATAATTTTACTCAAAGTCAACGAAAATCGAGCAGGACCAAAAACATTTTACAGCTGATCGCTGTGAAAGACGTTAAGCAAAGACGTCAAGTAACCGCAATGACAGGGTTCTTAATATGACAAAGTAAGTGTTTTGATTAATAACATTAATGTTTATATTTTTAATTAGTGTGTACAACTAGTCAACTAAATGAATATAACATGGCAAAGATGAATGCACATTTATATAGGCTATTGATTCAATAGATTTATAGCATTTTGAATAAAAACTTGTCATGGATTTATTGCATTTTGTGGAAAAAATAATCCGTTTTTATAATAAATCTTTGAAAATCAAGTTATGGATTTGAATTTTTTATGTTTTTATAACCTAAAGATGCTATGTGAAAGTTTGTAACAGAAAATAGTTGTTTTCATCTTGTCACTTTCTTGGTATAGAAAACATATTTTTACCAAAATTTGTCAAAATGGATTTATTGCGTTTTGGAACCAAACTCTTCATATATATATATATATATATATATATATATATATATATATATATCGCTTGTCATGATTTTTTAGGTTTAGAATAGGGTATTAGTGTTACAAACACTAATGTGGACAGCGCCACTTAATATTCATAGTAGGAATTAATATTCACTTAACAGTAATAATATTCTGATATAAGATATAAAGTGAGCAGACGTCCAAAATCAAAATATGTGATGTGGGATATAAGATATTTGATAAATCACACACTAAATATGATAAAGATGCAGAAACAGATAGTTGCAGTAAAATAAGATATTTTAATAAGGTGAAGAAACAATT